>NW_027505054.1:0-78788 GCF_021521415.1 Bidens hawaiensis | reverse complement strand
TCACAGATCACATATTTTCATGTGCAGATCATCTCTGTGAAATTTCGTGTCCCAACTCTAGGTCTATCACAATCTGTCCAAATTATCTAAATCATACGAAAACCGAACTACTTTGTGTTTTCTAGCGTTAGATCGCAAAGATCTTGGTTTCTAGCCTTTGCTAGCCACTAGATACAACACCTACAAGCACAACAACACCACACCAAGCAAGTTATACCCACAATCAAGCCATTTCTTTCATGGTTTCGATTAAAACATCAAAACAAAGATTTTGACCGTAAAAATTCGTTTTTGACTCTTTAACTACTTTCTTGGACCAGGATCCTTTGTATAACTTGTATACATCACTTGATCCTCCAAGAATCGGTTTCATCTCGGGTTTTCACCCATTTTTCATTTGAAACCTCATTTTCTCAAGATTTGGAATTAAAAACCAAGATTAAACCATAACAACAAGTTTATACCTTGTGATTCTTGCTTAAAAAGTTGAATTTAGGATGGATTTGTAAAAGGGTTAAGAGGATTTTGGGAGAAAGATTGGAGAAAAAGAAAAATGAATGTGTATGTGTGTGTAGCATGGACTGATCGGTCCATGTTATGTTAGTGGGGGGGCCCACATCTCCAACCATGGCCACACATTCGGATTGTGTAATCCGGATAATGTTGTGGATAATCTGGTTCAGTTCGTTTTTCGGTTTAAACGTTTAATTCCGCTCAAAACGAGGCCAAAACTGTCGTTTTTCGGCTTAAAAATGAAATTTATATAAAACTGATTTAAAGCTTTAAAAACTTAAACCATGACGTTTATTGACTTAACACATCATATTGTCGGTAATTGTGCATCTTTTTCGGCTTGATCGATCGTCTCTTGCTTGGTTTGATATTAAAGGTTTCGTTTAACGTACCGACGTACCATTAAATCGAAATCCTTTTTCTGTGCTATAATTCACTCATCCCGAAGATTTAATACTTCGTAAACCTTACTAAACATCATATATTTCGTATATAATGTAATCCCCGATTCGTTCGGGTTTCAATAACCGTTCATCGGTTAATCGTAATTCCAATACGACTAGCTTATACATTCGAGTATAATTCGTACTGTGAATCTTATATACTCGTATAGACACATTATAATTCATATATTCGGTATTAAATAACACGTAAATAGTATATTCCGGCTAGGGTATACCTGAATTTGCCGGAATCGTTACATCGATAAGGACAAGCGCCGTTGTTACAACTGCAATGAGACATTACACTTTGCAAAAGAGTGCACGAACCCAACACAACCTGCTAATGATTTAAAGATCACTGAAGTGTTAGAAGGTGAAGTTGTGAAGAAGAGTGGCAAGAGACCAGTGGGTCAAAACAGTTCCTTGAGTCATAGGGTTCCGTGGATCAGTCAAGGAAGCTCAAGTAAAGGGAACTAAAACTCTCGGGCCATGATCACACAGTCTGCTGAAGCACCTGAGCAAGACTGGTAAAGTCAATTTAGTGAGCTGTTGAACCCATTAAACTTTGTCGGGATGATATGTATGGATGGAGATTAAGCTTCCTCAAGCTCTGTAGCAGGAGACAACTAAAACACTCCTACCAATCCTGAGGTATAAACACATCTTTGCTCTCAAGCATGCATTCATAATGTAGAAAGTTATAGAACTCATAATGCCGCTTTAATTAGAGAAAAAATTGGCATTAAATATCATATTGGTGAATACAAAAAGGCTGACAAGATATACACTTCTAGAATTAAAACATATCATGATGATATGTCAAACTTGAATATAAAATTGTTTATAATGTGCTAGTTGATTTTCAAGAAAAACAAATAGTTGACTTAAATGCTAAAATTAAGATCCTATAATTAGATACTTCACAAAAGAAAATAAATGTAGACAAGTTTGAAATGGCTTATGATAAGTTAAATGGTGTTATTGGAGCAGAAATGGGTGTGAAACAAATGACAGGTTTGGGATATGAACATGCTTCAATTCCACCACTGTTTAACGATAATTATACATCCAAACCCCTTTGTAGTTTTATTACCCCACCTAAAGACGAAATGATCTATGAAATTGGTCATGTTCCAAAACTTAATATATTCGTCCTTGAGGTTCCCAAAATTGTAGATCCAATTCTTGTGCCTGTTAGTTCTAATAGTGATTCATCTTGTTCAACATGTTGTGTAGAAGAATGTGGATCGGTGAAAAAGGACATGAGTTGTGAGAAGAAAAGAGTTTTCAATTCACTTTTTGATTCTAACGTGAATCCAAAAAAATCATTTATCAACTATATCTGTAATAAAAATGTTTCTATTTCCATGCAAAATACATTGAACTTATATTCGGATAGTGATGTACTCTGTGAGAGTGTTGATGTTGGCACTTCTCACATTATTTTGGATGAAAATGTTGATGTTATTTCAGATTCTGATTGTGAAACTATTTATGATGAATTCTTTATTGATAATAGTGTTAAGATGAGTAATCTTGTTGATATGAACATACCAAGTTGTTCATCATCAAGTTGTAAGCCTGAGGACAATTAAAGTCAAAACAAAGTTTTTGAAAATGAAAGGACAAGTACTTCGTGTAAATATGTTCCCCCAAGTAAATGATCTTTTACTCAAACAACTAATCAATTAAGAAATTCTCAGTCATACAACACTTATGATAACAACTACTATGGTCATTATCAACAAACCTTTGTTGATTCATATTACACCAATTCTTTTGATGACCGTGGTCACAAATCCCACCTTTCTAGGATCACCTTTCTAATACGGTCTAAAATATACACATTATTATATAAATATTCCTTACACTTTGAGTAACTTTTGAGCTAGTTTTATTTAAATATTACTCATAAGTAGATTATATGTGGGTTTAATTGTTTCATGAGTCAACGAGCTAAAATAGAGTAATTATACTAAATTTGAAACCATGAGTAAATCAACTTGACAATCTTACTATTGATCGTTAATTTTATAACAGCGTACGTGATCGGTGTATTTTACATTCATCTTGAAGTATTGGTTATTTTACAAATGCAAATGTTTAATTATGTAATATAATAATAAAAAGAAAAAGAAAAGAACTAAATAAGAAAATGGAAACATGTAAATATTTAAATTAATGCTTGATTAAATTGTTTTGTGCATTACTTGGCAGATGGATCAGCACGTGGTCAAAGAAAAAGAAAGAAAATAATTCTATTGCATCGATTAGGAGCAAAATGTTATATCTTTGTTGGGTTGGACTACAAGAAAGCTTATTACAAGGGAAGGATTAAAAGTCATATCGTGGGCCAAAGGAGGTTGGTTATTAAACAAATAAATATATAAACAAAAACCTACAGTTGAAAAAAGGGGAGTGATAGAAGGGGTGCCACCTGATGTGTGAAAATGTATAATATAAATAAAGAACGAATCACAATTAAGCTTTAAATTTATAAAAACGAAAATCCTATAGAAACCATACAAAACCGGCAAGTGTACCGATCATAAATAGTATAGCATCAAGGAAGTCCGGATGTCGAACTCAAAGACACGTGAAAACGTTTATGATTAAGAAAACTCTAACCAAGACTTACCAAAATAATATTTATTTAATTTTTAAGATTTTATTTAACTACTTAACTTAATTAAACGAAAACTTTTAACAAAATACTTTGAAAACTTTGATTGCAGTGATAAAAACGTCTACCTAGGAATGAATCATGTTGACAGAAATAACAAGACAATGGATTGAAAATATTCAAGACACCGGTTATGAAAGATGAAACAACCAAAACTTGTTTAAGAAATTCAAATTACCTCTCAGTCTCTCTAACAAACTTTAACTTATTTTAGTTGATTTTTAAAGAACAAACCGGAAAAACAATTATTAACGTGTTCAAATACCGACTCACCTCTCGGTCTCCTCGACACAATATCCTAATAGAAACGAATACTACGCAACCAAGGATAGAGGAACAATTTAACTTAACCCAAATTAAACCAACTAATTGCACATAAACACTCAAACTTGACAAGACAAAAACCCGCTCTCGCGCGGTAATTCTAACAAGTAAAAGCAACGAGACAATATTACTTCTTATCACCTCTCAGTCTCAAAGAAGGTGTATTTTAACTGATTTTAGATGATATATTACCCACTTATCCCTACGGTTGTACTTCCCGCAAATAAACCCAAAACACCAAGTAAAGAGCTTAACAAGCAATCAATTAATCAAAACCGATTCAATTAACTAATGCAAGAGGATTATAAGTAATAACAAATAAAACACAGCCATCACACACAATCTAATTCATGGTTTAGTTAAACTTTACATCAACAATTTAAATCTTGAACATTAACAATCCATTAAACAAGTTAAAACTACTCAACAATCATCTATCCTAGGTAGAACAAACAAGTTTAGCTACTCATTGATTTTGGACAGCCACAAACAATCAAAGTAAACATCATAAACATCAATATAAACATGATAAAACTCATTCAAGATCCAAACTCAATCAATAACAAGTCAATCTATCAATCAATTGCAAAACAATGTAAAACAAAAGACCAAATCAATCAAAGTTAGGGTTCTTGAAAGATAAACAAAGTTTAAAGATGTATACTCAAGGTTTATGGCTGAGATTTGTGAGTGTTTGAAGCCCCTAGCTGCTGCCCCTAGTCTCCTTCTTCTTCCTCAGCCGTCAAGCCCCTCAGCCGCCAAGCTTTCTTCTTTTCTTGCAAGCGGCTGAACTGTTCCGATCGGAACTATGTGTAGAGGTTAGGGTTTTTAATTTTCGGGATTAAGGCTTAGTTAATGGCTGGAAACTCTTGATATTAATTAAATATAATAACATAAAAGGCTTTTAAGAAGTGGGCTTGGGTCGGGCCTTGATTAAACTTTGAAACTTTGACACTTAAACCCTCCAAGTTCTCTTTTTCTTGCCTGTTTTTCCACATCTTTCCATAACCTACACAAAACATTTCAACTTTGTAAAACTTTGCACTTAACCCCCTAAACTTACATAAATTTGATATTAAATCATTAAAACATTATAAAATTGTAAGGAAATATAAGTGTGTTATTCAACACATCAAACATCCCCACACTTAAGACTTTTTCTTTCCTGAAAAAGATTTTACTGCAGTTGGATCAGAATCGAAAAATTAAAGTTAAATCAAACATATAGGATATATTTTAAAGCTCAGAAAAATGCAAAAACCGCGATCATCGATATTGTTGTTCACCTAAACCCATGCCTTAATCTTTACCGGGACAAATAAGATCCGACAATAATATTACTTAGTGGTTTACATAATTAAGACCCACTTATTTTCTGCTTTTACCGGACCAGACCACCCCAACTTGACTTAAACCTCAAAGTTAGCAGAATTAAAACTTTGTTGCTCAATATTTATGAATAGTTAAGACGATCAAGGGTATTGTTTATCCACCTAAGCTTAAGCATCAAAGTCTACCAAGAAGCCATTAGATATGATTAAGGTTCAATTATTTATAGCCAGTGCTCCCCACAACATGACATACCCCCGTTATCAAGCAATAACCCAAATCCATAACCATAGGTGAGTATGCAAAATTTTATCTGTAGGGCTTACATGTAGCGTGTCCCTTGTGGTCGGTTTCTTAATGGTAATGAGACGCGAGCAAGGGGACCCCACATGGCTAACAGCGTGGATGATCAAGTATGTAGTGTATTTGTACTTTCGTACTTTTTGTGATCATGTTTAAAGACTTATAAGGGTTTGCTCTTTGGCTTAATTTTAAATATCCACAACCCCACTTAGGAATTGTGAATACCCAGCTAAATAGATTGCATACAGACCCATGGTCTCTCGACCCGAAGCATCCCATCAATACAGGATTTAAGGTTATAAAACCATACGCCGATGAGGTGTAAAATACTAAACTAGCATTTTAAGATTTATATCACAGGCTACACGGCATACTCTAACGTTAAACCTACCCAAGCATCATATGATAACGTATTCAAATTTTTAAAACTCATGATATTTCCAATTTTTCATACCAAAATTTGAGGCTTGAGTATGGCCCGACCTTTCATTGCTTATTTTCCACGGACAAAACGCTTTACCCACAAAAGATTTCCGTTTAACCATTTTATCAAATTTGCCCTTTCATTTTCAAGGCTGAGCCTACCGACACATCCCAAGTTAAGCACGTTTTCTTTCATTTATCTCATATTATTAGTAGTTTGAAAAACCGATTTCCGAATAAAATCATCATCTCCGACTTCACGCAAAAGAAACTAAAAACAAGGGACATTTTTTTATATTTATTTATTTATTTTTTTTAAACTTAATCAACGTACGAAAACGAAAAACAAGTGAAAACTTTTTATTTTTTAAATTTTTTATTTTTAATTTTTTTTCTACAACTAAGTAAAATAAATTCCCATCCCCACACTTAGAACGAAATCGTCCTCGATGAGAACAAGAAAAAAAAAATAAAACGTAAAGCATAAAATTAAAACTTTAAAGAACAGAAATTAAAACAGAGAACGGGTTACTCCCCTGGTTTAGATGCAGATTCTTCATTAGCTGTTTATGATTTGAACGAACGACCGTATAGCATTTCATTCGCGGCCGCAACCATGGGTGAACCAGTTCCAAAACGCCATCAGAGCTACCATGCGCATAATAATACCTGTAACAACTCAAACTCGCTCGCATGTAGCGGCGCACAAAACAGAAAACAGAAACATAAGAAATAAACCTTTTTTTTTGTTTTTGAATTTTTTAATTTTTTTGATTTTTATTAAATATTTACTTTTTTAGTTTTTTTATGTTTTTATAAATAGAAATAAAACAAATAAAAACAAAAAGTAAAGGGAATCATAATATAAACTCTACAACTCGGGCTGTCTCCCGAATGATGCATCCATCACGACTAATTCTCGGTGAATGAGTCAAGGTAGAACACCTCGACTGTCTGATTAGTTATCGGCTCTCCAATGTAGTGCTTCAGTCTATGGCCGTTCACCTTAAACTTCCCGCTTCGATCTTGTATCTCAATGGTGCCATACGGGAAAACCTCAGTGACCGTGAACGGTCCCGACCATCGGGATTTCAACTTTCTCGGGAATAACCTCAACCGGGAGTTATACAATAAAACCTTATCCCCACACTTGAACTACTTATTACCCTTCAGCTTTCTATCATGCAGTTCCTTCGTCCGCTCCTTATACCGAAATGATTGTGCACATGCGTGATCCCGGAGCTCCTCCAACTCGTGCAACTGATGGAAACGTGTACTCTCAGGGACGGATAAATCAAGATTAACCCTCTGAAGGACCCATGAAGCGCGGTGTTCCAATTCAACAGGAAGATGCCATGCTTTCCCATAAATCATCCGAAATGGTGTGGAACCAGTCGGAGTCTTGTAGGCTGTACGGAAAGCCCATAGAGCGTCATCTAATTTGTCGGACCAATCCCGACGATTTGAACCAACTGTTTTCTCGAGAATACGTTTAATTCCCCGATTACTCATTTCTACTTGCCCACTAGTCTGTGGGTGGTAGGCGGTCGCAAGCCGGTGGGTGACCCCATAGCGCTGCAACGCCTTCTCCATCTTCGCATTGCAGAAGTGAGTACCTCGATCACTGATCAAGGCCTTCGGGACTCCAAAACGGGAAAACAAACCTTTTAAAAATCTCACTACAACTCGGGCGTCGTTAGTGGGCAATGCTTTGGCCTCGACCCACTTGGAAACGTAATCAACAACCACAAGAATGTACTTCTTCCCTCTAGACGACGGGAACGGGCCCATAAAATCGTTACCCCAAATGTCAAAAACCTCGCATACCTGAATCACATTTTGGGGCATCTTATTCCGGGATGAGATATTACCAACACGTTGACATCGGTCACAATTTTTAACAAACTCATGTGCGTCTTTGAAAATAGAAGGCCAATAGAATCCAGAATCAAATACCTTCTTCGCTGTCGAACTCGCACCGTGGTGACCTCCTGTAGGTCCCACATGACAATGGCTCAAAATCTGTCATCCTCCTTTGCATCTACACATCTCCTAATTAACTGATCAGCACCAACACGGAAAAGATACGGGTCGTTCCATAGGTAGAACTTAACATCAGCAAAGAATTTCTTCTTTTGCTGGTAAGACATCTTCGGGAGGTATCCATCAGCAAGATAGTTTGCGAATTCAGCGAACCATGGAAAACCCTCCTCCTGTGCCTTAACGAACATGAGACTTTCCGTCGGAAAACGGTCGTTGATCCTGCCCCCCGAATCTCCTAACTCAGCACCTTCTAGTTGTGAAAGATGATCGGCCGCAACATTCTCGGCCCCCTTTTATCACGGATCTCAATATCAAACTCTTGAAGCAACAGGATCCAACGGATAAGACGAGGTTTGGCATCCTGCTTGCTGAAGAGATAACGAATAGCAGCATGATCCGTATAAACAATCGTTTTGGACAAAACCAGATAGGACCTAAATTTGTCGAAAGCGAACACCACAGCTAAAAGCTCCTTTTCGGTGGTGGTATAGCTTTCCTGTGCGCCGTTTAAGGTCCGGCTCGCATAGTAGATCGGATGGAAATATTTATCCTTCCATTGTCCAAGAACCGCTCCGACTGCGAAGTCGCTCGCGTCACACATCAACTCGAATGGTGACGACCAGTCCGGAGCAACCATGATCGAGGCGTTAACGAGTTTGTCTTTTAGAAGATCAAACGCCTCGATACACTGCTCGGAAAAAACAAATGGAGCATCCTTCTCCAAACGTTTGGTCATGGGTCTCGCGATTTTTGAGAAATCTTTAATGAACCGACGGGAGAACCCAGCATGACCTAGAAAACTACGAATGGATATCACAGAGGTGGGTGGGGGAAGATTAGAAATGGTCTCGACCTTCGCTTTGTCAACCTCTATCCCCGCACTCGAGATCCAATGTCCCAGAACAATTCCCTCACGAACCATAAAATGACACTTCTCCCAGTTAAGGACTAGGTTGGTATCAACGCAACGGGACATCATCCTCTCAAGATTAGATAAACAATGATCGAAGGAACTCTCAAATACGGAAAAATCGTCCATGAATACCTCCATGGAGTTCTCGATCATATCATGGAAAATGGCCACCATACACCTCTGGAATGTGGCTGGAGTGTTACACAGTCCGAATGGCATACGTTTGTAGGCAAACGTACCGTAAAGGCAGGTGAAAGTTGTTTTCTCCTGGTCATCGGGAGCTATGGGAATCTGGAAATACCCGGAGAAACCATCCAAGAAGCAGTAGTACTGCTGACCCGCTAAACGTTCCAACATTTGATCAATGAAGGGTAAAGGAAAGTGGTCTTTCCTGGTGGCATCATTCAGTCGGCGATAGTCGATGTAGACTCGCCATCCCGTCACAGTCCTCGTGGGAATAAGCTCGTTCCTCTCGTTGGTGACGACAGTCATACCACCCTTTTTAGGAACCACTTGGACCGGACTCACCCATGCACTATCAGAAATGTGGAAAATGATCCCCGCATCAAGGAGTTTAATGATCTCTTTCTTTACGACCTCTTGCATTTGCGGATTGAGCCGCCGTTGCGGCTGCACGACAGTTTTGAAATTTTCCTCCATGAGGATTTTATGAGTGCAAAACGAAGGGTTGATACCCTTGATGTCGATAATCTTCCATGCAATTGCCTCTTTGTGCTCTCGTAGCACCCTCAACAACTTCTCCTTCTCGACCTCCGTCAAAGCAGATGCAATGATAACTGGAAGCTTCCTCTCTTCATCTAAAAATGCGTACTCAAGATGGGCTGGCAGATCCCTAAGCTCTAAGGAGGAAGGAGGGCTCTCGACCGAAGGTCGGTCCTTCGGATCGTCTTGTACGATCTTAGTAGACACGCCAGATTCAGGGGTATGCGACTCGGTGTCATCATCTAAGGACTGATTGGTTACAGCAACCATTTCAATCTCCGGAATCTCCCTATCGAGAATCTGGGTGTCGGAGGCAGATCCTCCACAAATTTCACTGAGAAACTCCCCAACATGCTCCATGATGGTGTCAATGAAGTATAAGGAGTCATCAGCAGACTTGGGGTGTTTCAGTGACTGTCGAACGTCAAAGGTGACGTTCTCATCCCCAACTCTCAGAATTAACTTACCCTCGCAGACGTCGATCAACGCCTGTGCAGTGGCAAGGAATGGTCGGCCTAAGATAAGTGGGACACTATCATCATCGTTCATGTCCAGGATGACAAAGTCCACCGGGAAGATGAACTTGTCGACACGAACTAGCATGTTCTCGACCACCCCTCGGGGGTATTTCACAGAACGATCAGCAAGCTGGATACTCATACGGGTAGACCTCGGCTCGCCTAAACCCAACTTGCGATACACGGAATACGACATGAGATTAATACTGGCACCAAGATCTGCCAGTGCATGAACAACCGTATTATCACTCAAGATGCAGGGAATCGTGAAACTCCCAGGATCGGACATCTTTTCCGGTAACTTTCTTTGCAAAACTGCAGAGCAACCAGCACTCAGCGGGATGGAAGAGACCTCAGCTAACTTCTCCTTATTAGAAAGAATATCCTTAAGGAACTTTGCATATTTCGGCATTTGAGTTAGTGCCTCAAGGAATGGAATGTTAAGGTGAAGTTGCTTCAGGAGATCAAGAAATTTAGTGTTCTGCTCCTCATCGCTATCCCTGCGGACTCTCCCGGGAAATAGGAGTCTAGGTTTGTAGACTCTCGGTGGTGTGCTGGGTAATGGCTGGTCCTCGGCCTGTGCTGTACTTCCTGGGCTTCGCCTCTGATGCACCTTGGCCGGTGGAGACTCCATCTGAATCTCCTCGTCTACCTGCTCCTCTACATCTACCGTAGGCCCCTGATTCACTGGCTTACTACGTGCCCCTGCACCGCTCCTCGTCGTCACCGCCTTCGCGAAGGCCTTCGGATTCTGCTCAGTGTTACTCGGAAGTGTACCTGGCGGCCTCTCATTCAAACGATTCGCTATCTCTCCCATCTGCCTCTCAAGATTTTGAATTGACGCCCCCTGATTTCTCATGAATGACTCGTGTTCCCGAAATTTCTCTTGAGTCTCTTTGTGACGGGAATCCTCTCGAGTCATAAGCTGCGACATCATCTGAGTCTGCTGTGCCATCATCTCCTCCAGCGTGGGCTTCTTCTCCCCACCACTCGCTCCTTCACCGGAATCCTGGAATAGACTCTGACGCGGCTGGAAGCCGGAATGATTTCCGTTCCTCCAGTTAGGATTTTGGTTACCCCTCCAACCCGAATTATAAGAATTAAAAGAATTAGGGTTTCAGTTCGGATTGTTAACATAGTCTACAACCTCCTCCTGGAAACCTACGGGGCATTGAACGGTATCGTGTCCCCCTCTGCAGATCTCGCATAACTTACTTTTTACCTGCAGGTCCTTCACAATCTTCGCTAACGCCTCAACCTGTGCCGCGAGGGCGGTGTTCGTGTCGACTGAATGTATGTCGCGTGATAACGCGTCGACGGTTTTGGTGCTCTTAGAAGGTGGTCGCTGGTATCCACTCATGGCTAAACCGTTAAATAAGGCAATGCACTCATCGGTATCCTTTGTCGTCAATAAGTTGCCTCCAGCAGCAGTGTCAAGCATATTCTGAGTCGCGTAAGTCACTCCGTTATAGATATTTTCAACAACCGCCCAGTCCTGCAAGCCGTGGTTCGGACATAAAGCAAGTAGGTTTTTGAATCTCTCCCACGCCTCGTAGAAACTCTCAGTTTCCTCCATCTGGAAAGAATGAATCTGGTTACGCAAACGAGCAGCCTTAGCCGGAGGATCGTATTTTTCCAGGAACTGGGTCTGCATGGCTGCCAAGTAGAAATGGATCCCTGTGGGAGGGACTCAAGCCACAGACTCGCCAGATCAACGAGTGAGAACGGAAAGATGCGGAGTTTGATTGCGTCTTCGGATACATTCTCAAGATGAAACGTGTCGAAAATACGTGCGATGCGAGTGAGATGTGAATGCGGGTTTTCGTGGAGCAACCCGTGAAATTGAGCAGAATGGGAAATGGTGTTCAGAACGTTTGATGGAATCTGCCAGGTTGTTTGAACTCCAATAGCTGGTGGAGCAATGCTGGATCTCGCGCCAGCATCGACCGGACGGGCCCGGTCTGCGACTGTCCTCCTCGGTGGTGCGTCGGCCATAATCCTATCCCTAACGATGGGTTCAGATAAAGTAGGAGAAGAGAATGTATTACCGACGGATGTAGACGAACTAGAAGACGGTTTTGTACGACATCTCTCAAGAAGCTCTCTCTCTGGTTCGGGAAATCGTTCAACTTCTGGTGGTCCTAGAGATTGAGTACGTCGCATACAACTATTAAAATAAATAAAAGAAATATTAAATAACTAAACTATTTTAAATAACAAACAAAACAATCAAGAAAGACAAGTAGTAATAAAGCAAGTCCTAACTCGAGTTAAAACGCTTCAAACCGTGTCCCCGGCAACGGCGCCAAAAATTTGATGTGTGAAAATGTATAATATAAATAAAGAACGAATCAAAATTAAGCTTTAAATTTATAAAAACGAAAATCCTATAGAAACCACACAAAACCGGCAAGTGTACCGATCATAAATAGTAGAGCATCAAGGAAATCCGGATGTCGAACTCAAAGATACGTGAAAACGTTTATGATTAAGAAAACTCTAACCAAGACTTACCAAAATAATATTTATTTAATTTTTAAGATTTTATTTAACTACTTAAATTAATTAAACGAAAACTTTTAACAAAATACTTTGAAAACTTTGATTGCAGTGATAAAAACGTCTACCCAGGAATGAATCATATTGACAGAAATAACAAGACAATGGATTGAAAATATTCAAGACACCGGTTATAAAAGATGACAAAACCAAAACTTGTTTAAGAAAGTCAAATTACCTCTCAGTCTCTCTAACAAACTTTAACTTATTTTAGTTGATTTTTAAAGAACAAACCGGAAAAAACAATTATTAACGTGTTCAAATACCGACTCACCTCTCGGTCTCCTCGACACACTATCCTAATAGAAACGAATACTACGCAACCAAGGATAGAGGAACAATTTAACTTAACCCAAATTAAACTAACTAATTGCACATAAACACTCAAACTTGACAAGACAAAAACCCGCTCTCGCGCGGTCTTAATTCTAACAAGTAAAAGCAACGAGACAATATTACTTCTTATCACCTCTCGGTCTCAAAGAAGGTGTATTTTATCTGATTTTAGATGATATATTACCCACTTATCCCTACGGTTGTACTTCCCGCAAATAAACCCAAAACACCAAGTAAAGAGCTTAACAAGCAATCAATTAATCAAAACCGATTCAATTAACTAATGCAAGAGAATTATAAGTAATAACAAATAAAACACAGTCATCACACACAATCTAATTCATGGTTTAGTTAAACTTTACATCAACAATTTAAGTCTTGAACATTAACAATCCATTAAACAAGTTAAAACTACTCAACAATCATCTATCCTAGGTAGAACAAACAAGTTTAGCTACTCATTGATTTTGGACAGCCACAAACAATCAAAGTAAACATCATAAACATCAATATAAACATGATAAAACTCATTCAAGATCCAAACTCAATCAATAACAAGTCAATCTATCAATCAGTTGCAAAACAATGTAAAACAAAAGACCAAATCAATCAAAGTTAGGGTTCTTGAAAGATAAACAAAGTTTAAAGATGTATACTCAAGGTTTATGGCTGAGATTTGTGAGTGTTTGAAGCCCCTAGCTGCTGCCCCTAGTCTCCTTCTTCTTCCTCAGCCGTCAAGCCCCTCAGCCGCCAAGCTTTCTTCCTTTTTTTTTCTTCTTTTCTTGCCGGCGGCTGAACTGTTCCGATCGGAACTATGTGTAGAGGTTAGGGTTTTTAATTTTCGGAATTAAGGCTTAGTTAATGGCTGGAAACTCTTGATATTAATTAAATATAATAACATAAAAGGCTTTTAAGAAGTGGGCTTGGGTCGGGCCATGATTAAACTTTGAAACTTTGACACTTAAACCCTCCAAGTTCTCTTTTTCTTGCCTTTTTTTCCACATCTTTCCATAACTTACACAAAACATTTCAACTTTGTAAAACTTTGCACTTAACCCCCTAAACTTACATAAATTTGATATTAAATCATTATAAAATTGTAAGGAAATATAAGTGTGTTATTCAACACATCACCACCCCTGCTGATGGTGGCTAGAAGTTTGGAACAAAAGGCAGGCTTCACAATAAGGTTGTGCACATCATCAACAACAGAGAAGAAAATAAAAAGAATCAAACAAGCAAGATAGCAGGTCATATATATTATATTATTTGATGAAACGTAATAATTATTTTATCTTTGTTTCATCATTTATTATTATGAGAGACTAAACTTTTATACTGATTGGGTTTTGGATGAATACTTTTTAGACTTATTTTATTATTGGTTTTGGATTATTATTGACTGGTTCATGTTTTGGTACAGTTTTTATTTTATTTGGTTGTGATGCATATGCGTACTTGGTACTAATTTATGATCAATTTATTGTTCCATATGCGTCTTTGTGAATGTTTTTCATGTATGGATGCATATTAGGTTGCTTACTGTATGTTTGAGATTAGTTTATGGTTAATAGTCTACTTATACCATAGGAACTTTAATTGAGAGTTTAGAGATACCTTGTATTCTGTCATTTGAGAGAACGGGAGGTAATTAAGTGTCGTCTGTTTTGGTCTTTTGCGGGTTTGGGTAGTGATCGCATGGGAGTGAGTTACCCTGGATTCCCTTAGATTCTTACAGGTCCGAATTATAACCGAATTCAATAGAATACCCTTTTATGCCTTAGGGTGTTTTGTGATTAGAGAGACCGGGAGGTGAGTTATCTTTGGGTACCTTAGCATAGTTAGGTAAGGTGAGACGGGGTGGTGATCTGAACCATTTAACCGTTGAGCTTTACATGATATTTAGGGTTCTCAGGTATTGTTGGTGAGACTGGGAGGTGATCTAGCATACATTAGTTATTTCTTAAGTTTCATATTTTTAGAATCTGGTTACCAATCATAAATCCAATTCCAAGAGTTTACGAGTTGACTAGTAGGATTCTTTACCTAGGTAGTTGTTTCCCTTATTTGAGTTCTAGTCCGATTTGTCCGTGTCTAGTTTTCGTGTCAGTTTTAGTTTAAGTATTATTTAATTTATTGTTAATAATTAAAAACACAAAAATCAATTAAATCCATTTATCTAACTTATTAGTCGAAGTCTAGTTTAGGTGTTTCTAGTGTCCTTTGGGTTCGATATCCGGACTTCATTAGGCTTTGCTAAAGTCGATAGGTACACTTGTCTGCCTAGTGGTCTAGCATTAGGAGAGTCTAGGTTTATAAATTTAAAACTAGAGTGTCTAGGTTAGGTTAGATTTTTAATATACCTTTTTGCACATCAAGTTTTTGGCGCCGCTGCCGGGGATACTTAGGCGATAACGAAACTAGCATTGATTGAACTTAATTGATAAGTTGGTCTTTTGTGTCTTGAGTTGTGGTGTGTCTAATGAGTATGTGTCTTAAATTTAGCGTATCTAGTCATATTTAGGATAATTTAGATTGTGTTTTATTTTATCGAGTCTAGTTAGATCGAGTTAGTTTAGGAGTATATTATATCGAAGATGTTGGAAAGAGCCGAACAAGAGGAACGTGAAAAACATCAAAAGATTAGGGCAATGGAAGCTAGGCTTGATAAGTTGATCGAAAGAGAAACAATTCGTAAAATAGAGAAATTCGAATCCAGACTTGATAAGTTGATAGAATTAGAAAGACTCCGTATGATAGAGGAATTCGAAGCTAGGTTAGACGAGATAAGTGCTAGATATCAAATTGAAAGTTTTTCTTACAAGGATCATGAAGCCGTCAATGAAACGGTTGATGACTTCTGGAATGATGATGATGAGGGCGTGATAGAAGAGATGGATTTGGAGCTACCTGATTACACGAATCCGAGTGAAGATGTTGTTGAGGAGCCACTTGACCAGATGGAATATGACAAAGAGGAGGAGCATGCACCATCTTGGGAGGATGAGTTTGGTGATGAGTTGGTGGGTGTTCCAATTTTTGAAGAACATGAAGAATTTGACCCTGTTAGCGATCTTATCTAGTTAGAAACACTAATCATGGGGAAGCCAACAATGGAGATCAAAACATCACCAGAAGAAGAAAAGAAGAGGAAGTGGCAACAGAGGAGGATCAGAATATGGTGGTATTTAAGTCGCCGCATCATATGCAAGTTTGTGGAGGAACTAGATAGTGGATCGCCACCGAAATCATCAAAGACACAAAAGCGGGTGCGAAAATGCTTGGATCGACACGTTTTGAGGGTTCAAAAGTGATACATTAAGAGTTATAGGACAACACCGAAATACAAGAATAAACATTTTTCTCATTATATGTCACGTATTAGGTTTGTTCCAGATAAGTTTAAGTATTGGTGGTCCGACTCGTTTGAATGTTTTAAATTACTTTTGAGTTTCACTATGTGTTATTTGATTAAAAATGTTGGACAGGTGGAACTAAGCAGGTTAGACCGGAGTTGGATAAAAGAAAAGCCTCATGATTGAGATTTCGGGAGCGAGTCCGGCTGAGGACTCTTCTGTAAACTTAGCACTTTCCGGGAGGCAACCCGGTAGTATGTTTTTGCTTTTATTTTTGCTTTTGGATTTTTCTTGGTTTCTTATGCTTGCTGTTTCTTGGTTTGCTTTCAGGTTGTTGTGGATGTTATTGGATGATTGATGATGCATGGTTTGATTCAAGTGTGGGGAGGCTATTTGCTTATTGATTGCCGCTTTGGTTCGTAAGTGACAGCTTGGTAGAGAGCACTGGAGTTCGAGGCTTTCGTTCGAATTGGGGGCATGGAACACGACTCATGAGGCATATTCGCATATTTACCAGGGGAGTCTGTTCCACTTTACTTATATTTGAATGTTTGCTTTAGTTTGTCTTTTTCCTATCTTATTGAGGACAATGTGACATTTAAGTGTGGGTATGGGAAACTGACGTTTTTTATCTAAAAAAAATCTATGTTATTATCTAAAAAGAAAACAATAAAAAATTCCGAAATTTTAAAAAATATATATATACAAAAAAATTAAATGTCCCGAATTTTTAACGAAAATATTTGCAAATAATGGAAAATGATAGAAAAATTTGAGATTGGTATTTAAAACCACTATTATATATAAGATTAAATAAAGATAACACACTAAGCTTGGGATGTGTCGGTAGGCCCAACTAGCTTTGAAAAGTTTCCCTTGATTTTTTTATTAATATACCTAATGATCATAAACCTTGTGGGTTCTCATCTTGAAAGGAGATAGTGAGGCTGAAAATTCAATAAGGTATAAAAATATTACCGTAAACCGACTACCTTGAGATGGTGAGAATTACATGCACTTAAAATAGCACACCACTCCGTTTTATGAAAATAAATAACGAGCGGTGGCTCCCGCCATGTCCATTTTTCATACGAGCTTTAGTCATTAGTTATATTTTTTTAGGATGTAGATGCCTAAGAGCAAAAAAAAAAAAATTGTTATGAAAGTTATAAGTATTCCGAAAAGTTGGTCCGAAAAGCAAAATAAAGAGAAAGTTATGTTCAATGCAAAAGAAGCATTCTCAAAAATAGAAAAATAGACCAAAGTGCACATAATAGACGGGACTGAGAGTTTACGTGTTACCAAGGGGATGGTGACTCTGAGGATACACTATTGGGGCTCAAGGTTTTTAGTCGATATATATTTTCTTAGGGAATACATAGGAAAACGTCCAATAATAATTAGGGCATGCTCGTATGACCTCATTTGACCTTTCATCCATCTAAATTCCATGTAAGTGTATTTTCTTCTTACCATTAAAGGGTTCTAAGCTTACGGTGATAGGTTGAACCAGTCTGTTTCAACCCGATTTAACATGTCTTGATTATGATTGAGATGGGGGTAAGCAAATCTGTAGCTCTTTAGGTATGAGACCCATAGGTTTAATGATAACACTTGAACTTAATTGTTAAATATGATGGGGAGCTTGATAGGCGAGTGGCTGGGTTTAAGTGGACAACAATATCGGCAATCGTTGTTTTTGCGTTTATCTGTGCTTAAAAGATAACCTATATGTTTTAAAGATCAGTTTCGAATTCTGATTCCATTGCAAATAACTTTTTTAGGGACGAAAAAAGTTCAAGTGTGAGGATATTTGATAAGTCTAAAATATACACATTATTATATAAATATTCCTTACACTTTGAGTAACTTTTGATGTAGTTTTATTTAAATATTACTCTCAAGTAAATTATATGTGGGTTTAATTGTTTCATGAGTCAACGAGCTAAAATAGTGTAATTATACTAAATTTGAGACCATGAGTAAATCAACTTGACAATACTAACTATTGATCGTTAATTTTATATCAATGTACGTGATCAGTATGTATTAGTTATTTTACAAATGCACATGTTTAATTATGTAATATAATAATAAAAAGAAAAAGAAAAGAACTAAATAAGAAATTGAAAACAAGTAATACGTAAGTTCAAATTTAATGCTTGATTAAATTGTCTTGTGCATTGCTTGGCAGATGGATCAACACATGGTCAAAGAAAAAGGAAGAAAATAATTCTATTGCATTGATTAGGAGCAAAATGTTATATCTTTGTTGGGTAGGACTACAAGAAAGGTTATTACAAGGGAAGGATTAAAAGTCATATCGTAGGCCAAAGGAGGTCGGTTTTTAAACAAATAAATATTTAAAAAAACCTACAATTGAAAAAAAGGGAGTGACAGAAGGGGCGCCACCCCTGCTGGTGGTGGCTAGGAGTTTGGAACAAAAGCCAGGCTTCACAAGAAGGTTGTGTACATCATCAACAACAAAGAAGAAAATAAAAATAATCAAACAAGCAAGATAGCAAGTCTCATATATTATATTATTTAATGAACCGTAATAATTATTTTATCTTTGTTTCTTCATTTTTTATTATGAGAGGCTAAACTTTTATACTGATTGGGTTTTGGATGAATACTTTTTAAACTTATTTTATTTTTGGTTTTGGATTATTATTGATTGGTTCATGTTTTGGTAAAGTTTTTATTTTATTTGGTTGTGATGCATGTGCGTACTTGGTATTAATTTATAATCAATTTATTGTTCCATATGCGTCTTTGTAAATGTCTTTCATCTATGGATGCATATTAGGTTGCGTACTGTGTGTTTATAACTAGTTTATGGTTAATAGTCGAGTTATACCATAGGAACGGTAATTGAGAGTTTAGAGATACTTTATATTCTATCACTTGAGAGACCGAGAGGTAAATAAGTGTCGTCTGTTATAATCTTTTGCGGGTTTGAGTAGTGATTGCACGGGAGTGAGTTACCCTAGATTCCCTTAGATTCTCACAGGTTCGAATTATAACCAAATTCAATAGAATACCCCTTTACGCCTTAGGGTGTTTTGTGATTAGAGAGACCGGGAGGTGATTTATCTTCGGGTACCTTAGCATAGTTAAATAAGGTGTGACCGGGAGGTGATCCGAACCATTTAATCGTTGAGCTTTACACGATATTTAGGGTTCTTAGGTATTGTTGGTGAGAACGGGAGGTGATCTAGCATACTTGAGTTATTCCTTAAGTTTCATATTTTTAGAAGCCGGTTACCAATCATAAATCCAATTCCGAGAGTTTACGAGTTGACTAGTAGGATTCCTTACCTAGGTAGTTGTTTCCCTTATTTGAGTTCCAGTCCGATTTGTCCGTGTCTAGTTTCCGTGTCAGATTTAGGTTAAGTATCATTTAATTTATAGTTAATAATTAAAAAGAACACAAAAATCAATTAAATCCATTTATCTAAGTTATTAGTTAAAGTCTAGTGTAGGTGTCACTAGTGTCCTTTGGGTTCGATATCCAGACTTCATTAGGCTTTACTACAGTCGATAGGTACACTTGCCTGCCTAGTGGTCTAGCATTAGGAGAGTATAGGTTTATAAATTTAAAACTAGAGTGTCTAGGTTATGTTAGGGTTTTTATAGACTGTTTTGCACATCACTTTCCCACCGCATCAATCATATTATAGTTATGATGAGTTCTATGGCGCTCTTGGAAGAAATTTATGTTTTGCGTGTGGTAATCCATCTCACCTTTAAGACATAGCAAGAACTGGCATAAACAACAAAGAGAAATGAAAAGTCAGTTTAATCAGTCTCGATCCAAGGCTGCTAGAAGCTCGGGATCAAGGACTGATCAAACTGCTAGTGAAGCTAGTGAAATCTATGTGAGATCTATTAAAAGCAAGAAAATTAGAGAACCTTTTTGGATAACCAAAAAGGAAAGAGCTAAATGGGTTCAAAGACTGAAAAGTCCAAAAATCCACCAAAAACAAGTGAGAAAAGATCAAAGTTCGAATGATCAGAGGATTTCATTTTGGAAACAAAGATAAGACGGTCTCGCAGATTTTCGAAAACCAAGGAACATGATTCTGCACGGGTTCCTATGGACTGTTTCAAAAACTGATTCACCACAAATTAACATGTTTTCAAGAAATAAAATAAAATTTGGTGACTTTTTTTGTTAACCTTCCCGAGACAAATTTGTCTCAGGAACCCATCTCTAAGTAATTGCTGATGCATTTAGGGTCAGTCAAGAAGACATGGTGGATCCGTTTCCTTTGCCGGTGAGTTAGGTGATAGAATAACAAAGAGAGGTAAGGTCTCCAATGGCACTTTGACCTTCGATGACGTCAACCTTGTGGAACAACCCAACCATAATCTGCTTAGTGTCTCACAAATATGTGACAAGAAATACTCCACTTTATTAACAGAACATGAATGCTTGATATTGAAACTAGGTTTCAAAGTCCCCAAAGAATGGATATTGATGCGTACTCTGAGGCATAATGGTTCTTATATATTAGACATGAGAAGTTCATATTCACCACAAACTGCCTCATGTGTAATGTCTAAAGCCTCAGAGAATTCTTTATCACTTTGGCATCGACGTCTCGGTCATGTCAACGTCAAGAATTTGAACAAACTAGTCAAAGGTGAGTATATGAGGGGTTTTCCTATTAAAACTTTCTCTTTCATTAAAAATTTCTTTCGTGCTCTAAATGCAAGCAACACAAACTCCCTCGCAAGTTCAAAACTATTAATTCTATTGATTCCATTCTTTAGGTGCTACATATGAATTTGTTTGGTCCAGTTCAGTGCTCCGTACACTCTACAACAAAATGGGGTTGCCAAAAGACGAAACTGAACACTTATCGAGGCTGCCAGAACAATGTTGTCAGATTCAAAACATCCTTTGTTTTTCTAGGGTGAAGCAATTAATGCTGCTTGTTTCATCCAGAACCGTGTGATGATTAACAAGCGTCTGAAGAAGTCTCCATATGAAGTCTACTACAAAACGAAGCCACAAGTCAACTAATTCAAGACATTGGGATGTCCATGAACTCTGCTTTATACAAATGGCAATTCAGACCCCAAGTTTCCTGAAAAGGCATATGAGTGTTACTTTGTTGGTTATGCTATCAACAAATCCGCTTATCGAGTTTATATCAAGAAAGAAAAAGTGATAGTGGAAACCTTCAATGTAGACTGGCAAGAGCTTAATCCTACGGATGCACACACAGAACCTAACTGGTTATTTGACTATGACTCCTTGTTCAGTCAGTTTTATGGTATCTCTACCCCTCTTGTTGCAGCTACTCCAGTCCCTACCCTAGTGTCTTAGTCTTTGTTGATTCAAGCCATCTCCAACAACTTTAATGATGCTGATCTGTCTGCTGGCCCCTCTAACAGAAATGCAGTACCTGCAGTTCCTCATGTGGCCTTTGTAAACCTTATGCCACAACCGACAGACATAACCGATGTAGTTACCGTTGAAGATGTTTTCGACTCGGATTCAGATTCGTCCTACTTATCGGCTGATAATACTGATCCAACTCATATTAATCCTACATTCAATCTTCAGGCAGAACCTAGTATGGTCGAGTCTATTCCCTCATCCCCTCATCAAATGATCATGTACAAGTTGCTGCCGAAGAGACTATTGCAAATAAAGTTCCCGCTGGTGCTTCTGACAACACTGATTCTACTCCAGTTCCTGCAATTGTTGTTCTGTTTGTATGTCCCAAAGAAGGATCTTTTAATGTGATATCGAAGAAACCCGTTGTTAGGCAGAATCTAACAACAAATTGATTCAATGTAAGACAAACAAACACAATGAAGACACTAGAATGCTTCAAAACACATGTTATATATAATGTCAGGTGCTTAAGCCCATTAACAATGATTACAATAAAACAAAATGATCTCACATCTCTTGTCTCTCTCTCTCGTGAACAACCCACACAAATCAACCTACATACATCATATATATAGTCTAGACTAAACCCTAAACCCAAACACATGATAAGCCCACCAAAATCCAAGATTTTGGTTTACATAGAATAGCCCAAACCTAAGCCCAATTACATAAGCCTAAACCATTAAATATAACCCAACATTCTCCCCCTTGGTTTACCACTTGATCATCATTATTGCTCAAGTATGTCAACATCAGCTTCCTTGTAAGCGCCCGCCTATAAAACTGTTCGTATGATCGACCCCACCATGCTACTGTACTCCTTAGAAGTTGGCTCGTAGAGTGGTTCAACTGTAATCTAGAAGCCGCTAAGGGTCTTTATGTCCTTTTCACCAAACTTCAATAAGTACCTTAGATCAACAATACGATACTGACCTTTGTTTAGCCTTATATTGACAGTAGCCATTTCACCATCATATGTCCAAAATTTCATTTCATCAAGAGCACCCTCAAAAAATCTCTTGGTGATCGGAATGGATGTCACTTTATCAGTTGGAGGCCACATCACATTCATCATGCTCTTGTTAGTATGAGGATCATGTACCCCCTTTGATTTCTTGAGAAATGACTCAACAGTAGGCATGTTGGGGAATCCTCATTCAACTAGATTACTCAAATAATTCTAGAAGTTAATGGCCTTTGGATCATTGTTCGGATTGTGGAAATAAGCATTTATCAGATCACTCAAGTCAACCTTTGTCTTAGAACCAAAGTCTTTCAATTTCTTGTAATATTCTGTGTTACCCGACTTTCGCTCACCACATTTCCTTATCAATATCATAACCCCACGAGACAACCCCTAAGCAATCGCCATACTTGTTAGAGAAACCCTTTTGAATCTCCATAGCGAACTTTTCAGGGTGATCAGAAGATACTACACGTTGATTGGAGTTATTTCAAATCAACAAGTTCCTCTTATCCTTTCTATTTGCTCAGTTGTCTTTGGTGGAGCGGCCAAGTATTTTTCCAGTGTCACAGAGGTATCAATGTTTGAAGTAGGGCGCATACCAGAACCGCTATCAGTGGGAGAATCTTGATTATCCCCAGCTATCTTCTCACCACTATCATCACCACTTTTAAATTCATTTCCAAACTTACGAATAAGCTTTTATTGGAGGTCCAAGTATAATGCAACTTGGCCACCCAAGTTTGCCTGAAGCTCCTGAACCTTTGAATCTTTGTCAGTATTACTAGCTTCAAGTTCTTGAATTCGTATATCCTTCACCACCGAGTCTTGTTCGAACTTAAAAAATCGGAGTTTTAAGGATTGTACGTCAACTGGTTCGGCTTATAGAGAAATCTCCTTGCCCTTGTCTAGTAGAAATTTATTTTTCATAGCTAGGATATGAGCAATCTTGTCAGCTGCACTTGAACTTTCTTGACCAATCGGATCAGACGATCCCGATAATGGTGGACTGAATATGTGCCTCGAACTCAAACTCTTGTGTGATATCATCAAAGATCTGATCTTGAGTTTGTTGGGCAACAATAAATGGATCTTGATCAGTTTGAGCTTCAACTGTAACAGGCTCAAACTGTTGGTTGGTTGGTTGGTGTAAGATCACTAGCCAGCACACCCGGTCTCAGATCTTTCTTTCGTCGTTTACGTGGAATGAGATCGGTGGATGGATCTTCTACAGCATCATCTTCATTATGTGTCACAGTAACTGAGTAAGGAGGCTTCAATGCAGTCGACTTAAGCTTCTCTTTAAAGGCTTCAAATTCTTTAACTTGTTCACCAGTAGATACAGACTATTGTACCTGGTGTTCAGTCTCCACATGTTGTGGTGAAGAACTATCGGGCTCATCATCAGAAATTGTCTCAAAGGTAGTTATGGGCCTTTGAGCAGGAATCACATGTTCCACAACAACCGAAGCACTAGCATCAGCAACAACAACCTCTGTATTAGCAAATCTTCCAAACTTAAACAGTTGATGAAGTCCCTGATAAACCACATTAGCTCCTTTTCTTGATTGTTTCATGAACCCAAAAGTATTAGGACCCATAGCCTTCAAGTCGAGCGTCTCTACAGATTTAAATAGGTCAGGATAATGAGGGTCAAAAATCATCTGTAGAAACCTCGGGTACATTAAAAACATCTCCTTCTTATTTCCTGTAATATTGCTTATCATTTCATCGAACACGAACTTGGAATAACTGTAGTTCCAATCCGTGATCAATGCAACAACTGCAAACATTTGAGTATGGTTAATCTCATTAGAACCTTCTTTTCGTCCTGAGACACACGTGATGAAAGTGTGAATGAAGAAGCTCCAGTAAGGATGAAACAACTTCTTAATTGCTGGAGGGTAGTTTCTATTGTATCCCATCTTTGTACAACTTCAGAAACGACTTCAGTAGAATATTCTGTAGGGTAATCAGGTTGATCACCAGTCAGCAATACCTCACGAATGATAGCGTCAGAAATAATAATAGGCTTGTTATGGACCTTTGATTCAATAATAGCTCCCCCAGCACCTCTTTGATTAATGGAAGCATGATTCCAGAAATCAGTCACCATTTTCTTACAGATAACAAGAGTTTCTCGTAAAGCGTGAGAAATCCATCATGTGTTTAGCCCCACTATCATTGATTTGAACTCCCTGTGAGATAGAGAAGGATCAAAGAGGCATCCAACAATATTTTGAGTGTCTACAAACTTCACAGGTGCTTGATCAACCATGACTACAACAAACGCGTCAAGTTAGTGATATATTCACCTAAATACATAATCAGTTATCTTATATGAGCCCTCATTTGTAAATTAGTCCAAAATAATAATGACAATCTGATTAAAAACGTTTTCGGTACAGTAAGTTAGTCTTCTGTCCAAGTATAAGAGTTTTCGTTCCAAGTTGAGAGTTTTCGGTCAACATAAGGAGTTATAGGTCAATAATTATCATTTTCGGGCCAAGACTGTTCATAAATGACCCTAGACCACCAAGAACGAGTTCTCGGGTAACCAGATGGGTTCTTAGTCAATGTTTGATCGGGAACTCTTGAGACCACAGTTGATCACAAAGGTTCTCTGGTTGACAAAGGGTATTCGGTCAACCAGCACTGAGAACCCATAATCCCGAGATCTCAAAGATCATAGTCCTTAAAAACCCTGGGTTTCGTCTTGAATTTCGAGTCATATTCCACAAACCCCAAATCACCATTAATATAAGACATGCAACTAAAGATAAACCCATAACACACTCAGACACACCATAATCATTTATCACAAACATGATTCATAATCATATAACATAGCCTAATGAACCAATTAACCCAAAGCACTCAAATGATCAAGGATTTCCAACAAGGTCCGAAAATAGATTTCAAGTTATATTAATTTACCTTTACGATTTAAAGAAATCGAATCAGCATTGACGATCAAGGTTAATAGTTTTCAGATTTGGAATATGAGAAGCTTAAAGGTTTTTGCAGATTTGACAAGTTAGAACAATAATACACATACATAATACAAATTTACTTTTATATGTCAATTTTTTATCTGGGCTGAAAACTTTGATAGGCCGAGAACACCATCAATATAAACACTTTGAGCCAAAATTACTGGCCAAGAACACAATTATTATAAGCACTTTGGGCCAATCTGACTGGGCCAAGAACTCAATTAAAAAATATCAGATTTCATGGGCTGAAAACTTAAGCCTGATCCATGTTTAAAACGATTTCTTAACGCATTTGTTTCGACAAGAGTAAACATGAGGTAAATATAAAACGAATAAATAAATTAATAATAAAAATAAAGAAAAAAAATAAACCAAAACAAAGTAATTTAATTTAATCACCCAGCCTTCAGCAGTTTTAACATATTTCGGGATCAAATTTCAGTTTCAATAAACGCACAAAGTTTTATGAAAAGATCCGAACATGAAATCATATTGATTAAGATACTTTCACAATGATTCAATTTCAGAATTTTTATGAGATAGAGAAACAGGTTGATAGAAGGTATTAAGATACTTAGCATGATTTTCATTGCATCAGTGATACGAAATAGGTTCAATTAGGCATAAGGCTTAGATGGACATCACTTATGGACCTATCATGCCTCTTATCTATTCTCAAAGTGTATTTGGCTTTCCCTAGGTCACCCCAATTTGACTCCAATCCCCTAGTGCTTGATCAAAAGATTCTCTATACACACAAAAAAATTAAGCTTTAAGGTTGAATGTTGGACTTACATGCCGTCCGGATTTATAGGCCTTACATTCAAGATGTTTAGGACTTATTTGAATGCCCCACCCTCGTAGTTATGGTTTGTTCCCTTTAAGCTTTAAAAGACGAATTTTAATGACACAATATTATAATTTTTTTAGCAATAACTAAGAAACATAATACTTTTTGTGATCAAGATACTAACTGGCTCGTGTATGACTGGGTAATTGCTTTTCTGCCTATCATTCGGAGAGATGTATCTAGAAACATGCACACATCTTCAAAATGACTCTACACGGAAAGTTTAACAGATTTTCTTTATATCACTTTAACTTTTATGCATTATGGAAAGCTACCATACAAATCAAGGACTGCTCAAAAGACTTTTTAGCTTAGTAACTTCACACGTTAGGCACACAAAATCAATCTATCTATTATTTTCCAAAAGTTGGATCAAATTCTCATTTGAAAATATTTGAGCTTATGAGAAGCTTTTAACTAAATAATCATATCACTTCCCAGATAGTTATTTAGAAAACATTTTTTGAATTCGGTCGCCCCAGTCACTTTCAGTCTTCAGATAAATGGTTATCTCGTATGTCTACAAATAGACAACAGGACCGAACAAATAAAAATACATGTCCCTCGAACTTAAGTAACCGACACATTTTAAGCGAAAGTGTTAAACAAAGCACACAACAGTCGCCCCAGTCACTTTCAGTCTTCAGGTGAACGGCAATCCCGTGTGTCTACAAGTAGATAATAGGACCAAAGATATACATGTATATGTCCCTCATACTTAAATAACCGAAAAATATTAAGCAAAAGAGTGTAAAACTATGTTAAATTTTATTTTTTATTTTTTATTGTTTTTTTAATAAAAACACACGCATACTAGTTTTGTATTTTCTCCCACTAAATTTGGGCCAAAATTTTTAACAGAAAGAAAGAAGAAAAAAAAACTTTTATGTACAAATTCAACCTCAAAAAGACTTAATCGTCGAAAAGAAGCATTTTAAGAAGCCCTACGAGCACATTAAATCTGGCTGTTCCGACCAGTTTTGTAAATAAGTCCTCTACATTATTCTTAGTGTGAACTTGTTCAAGATGAATCAATTTTTAGTCATAATAGTCACGGATAATATGAATTTTTATGTCATTATGCTTGGCTTTAGAATGCTGAACAAGATTTTTAACAATAGCAATAACAACATCATTATCATAGAAGATTGGAGTGTTAAGAAATTCCAAACCGTAATCCAGAAATTGGTGTTGTATCCAAATAACCTGTGAACAGCAGGCAGAAGCATCTACGTACTCAGCTTCAGTAGTGGATGTGGACACCATCTGTTGTTTCTTGCATTGCCATGAAATGAGTCGATCACCCGATAATTGATATCCAACAGACGTAGATTTCCTGTCAATATCATAACCTCCATAATTGTGGTCAGAGAAAACATATAAATCAAATTATGAGTTTTTGGGATACCAAAGACCTAGCTTCAGCTGCCCTTTCAGATATCTAAAAATTCGTTTAACACCAATTAAATGAGAAAGTTTAGGATTAGCCTGGAAACACGTGCATTGACAGACTGCAAACATGATGTCTGGGTGACTGGCGGTGAGATACATCAGGGATCCTATCATTGATCGTTGGTACGTTTGATATATGGAGTTCCTTTTAGAATCAGATGAAAGAAGAGGTCTTTCCGCCATAGGAGTCGCCGCAAACTTGGAATCTTGGAACTCGAATTTCGCCAACATGTCCTCGACATATTATTCTTGATGTAGCAAAATTTCTGTCGAACTCTAATGAACCTTTAATCACAGAAATGTCGTCATCTCCTCCAACGAGATAATCTCAAATCTCTTTTCATTACTTCATCAAATTCAGAACATAGGGCAGTACTGGTGGAACCGAAAATGATGTCGTCCATGAACTGAACCAAGATCATAACTTTTCCAACAGTTTTAAGAAACAAAGTCTGATCGATGGTTCCTGTGATATCCCACATTGGTTGGGAAGGAGAACTAAGCTTTCCTTATAAGGAGGTGGATACATTCCCTATCATAACACGTTTTGGGCGCTTAATGGTAGTGGATGGGAGGAGAATTCCACAGTTAAGCGTGCTCAGGTGGAGTAGTATGAGGATGGTTGACCACCTGGGCAACCAAAATCAAATCTGTGAGGTGATGGTGGTACGTCGCGGCCAAAGCGGACAATATTATGGTTTGGTGGTAGCTGGCCGCTATAGTTCCTTGTTTGTACCCATGCATCAATAGATGAGTCATCAAAGTTGCATACCATAGAGAGTTTTGTCTAATTTGTAGACGTAGGTAGGATGCTTTGAGTCAACAAAACTTGGTGGCTGGTCCACATAAGTCTACTCCTATACTTCTTCATATAGAAATGATGTCTTGACATTCATCTGGTAAACTGTGAAACCCATGTAAGAGGTATATGCGACGAAAATCTGAATGGCCTCACGGCGAGCGACTGTAGCATACACTTTAGTGTAATTTAAACCTTCAACCTGACGAAAACCATGAACCACAAGCCACGCTTTGTTCCGAACGATAACCCAGTATCATCTTGCTGTTACGGAAAACCCATCTTGTATTTAAAGCTTTCTTCTCATCGAGCAACTCAACCAATCTCTAGACCTTGAGTTTCTCAAACTGATTCAATTCTTCATGCATAGCGTCCACCCAACATGGTTCTTTCAAAGCCATTTCAATGGACTTAGGTTCAATTTGAGAGATGAAACAAGAAAATAAGCAGCTGTTGATGTGTCCTGTCGGATTTCTGGTTGAGACGCCTGTTTCAAGGGGACCTATGACATTTTGGATTGGATGATCCCGTTGAATTCTTGTCAGAATGGGATGATCAAGAGCGGAACTTTGAGTTGGTAAATTTTTCGGATCTTCAAGGATTTCAGAGAGGGGGTTTTTCCATCTAGATGCCGCGGTACTGTGCGAGTATGAGGTACTGGCAATGTAATCATTTGGTATTACATCTAGGAATAGAGTGCTACAAAATATTTAGCGAATGGCATTCTCCCCCTCAACTGATAAAACATCGGCCGCATAAGTATTAGTGGTATGAAGTTCACATACTTTAGGAGATTCTTGTGAAGACACAGTCTCAGTAACGCTTTTCTGTTGACTTGCAGACAATGGCTGAGCAATATCCAATGATTCCGATGGGTCTATTCTCAGCACTGGAGATTTTTAAAAATCAGTAGAAATGTCATCTTCCTCTTCAAAAGCATTTGAAGTCCCTACACCTGAGTTTTCTGCATAGAAACTGGAAACACATTATGTAACAGCCCAGCTACCACCGCACCATAATATTATCCTTTTTAGCTGAGACGTACCACCATCGTCTCACGGATTTGATTTTGGTTGCCCAGGTGGTCACCCATCCTCATACTTCTCCCACATGAGCACGCTTAATTGTGGAATTCTCCTCTCATCCACTACCATTAAGCGCCCAAAACACATTATGATGGGGAAGGTATCCACCTCCTTATAAAGAAGGCTCAGTTCTCCTTCCCAACCGATATGGAATGTCACATATTAAATGGCTTAAACATTTCATTATAATCGAATAACCAGTCAGGACCAACATGAGCATCGGTTTCATTCCCCCCTAGCCAGTGCACATAATAAGATTCCACGATCTGCTTCGTTGCCTTGTTGTAGACTCTGTAGGTAGTGCGACCAGCATATCCAACAAAATAGCAATCACTAGCCTTAGCTCCAAACTTTGGAGTCGATTCAAGATTTAGTAGAGTACACAGACATCCAAAAGTTCAAAAGTTTGCTACAGTTGTCTTGTCATCGTAAACAATTTCGTAGGGAGTCTTCATCTGTTATTTATTGATTAACACCCGATTTTGAACATAACAAGCAGTGTAACCGCTTCAGCCCAGAAGAACAGAGGTAGCTTTGAAGTTCTTGCCGCCTCGATTAGAGCTCTGTTCCTTCGCTCAGTAACACCATTTTGTTTCGGTGTACGAGCTGAGCTGTATTGTCAAAGTACTCCCTTTTTAGCAGAAAACTGATTCAACGTTGAGTTCTTGAACTTCGTGCCATTGTCACAGGGAATTCCTTTTAGTTTTAGATTTAGTTAATTCTCCATAAGCACCACTACGCATTTTATCCATTATGCAGTTTCACTCTTATTTGACAAGAAAAACACCCAAGTAAAACGTGAGTAGTCATTAGTAATAACCAGGCAATTAGAATTGCGTGAAAGACTCAATACGTGAACCAGACCAAACAAGGCCATATGGAGAAATTGAAAAACTGAGGAAATCGTACTGACCAGTTTTGGTTGTGAGATTTACGAAGATGTTTGCCTAAAGCACAAGCTACACATTTTTCAATTGTTACAAAATCTATAATAGGCAAACAACGCACTATTTCGTTTTTAGCAAGACGACTTAAAGTTTTGACATTTGCATGACCAAGACGATGAGACAATAGCATGCCATTGTGTTCCGACACTTTTGAAAATAGATAAGTAATCTCATCTAGAACATTTTGTTTATGTCGATCACGTAGGAATTATCTTTTCATTGTGATCGAACAAGAACCCAATCTTCTGATATGATGATACCAGGTTTTAAAATAAGACACACTTTGTTAGTGAAATGAGTTGAAAAGCCTTCATCACATATCTACGAGACGCTGAGAAGAGTTTGTTTTAATTCCGGAACAAAGTTAACATTCTCAAATTTAAGAACACCAATACTTACAGTACCCTTCTGTGTAATCTTTCCCTTTTCTCCTCCCGCAAAGTAAACATACCCTCCATTAAATATTTGAATGTCATGTAGTTAGAAGATGTCTCCTGTCATGTACCTGAAACAACCACTATCAACATACCAAGGTCTGATGATATTTCTACATAGCTGTTCCTGCACGTTGTGCGAAATTAATAAGTTTTTGGTACCCAGTGCATCGTAGTGCTGGGTAAGCCTGATTCATTTAAATGTGTTACAGGTTGCTATACCATGTCTTCCTGATTTTCTAAGATTGAGCAGGAAGTTTATGATGACTAAGACACCGGAGACTTAGGCAACCATTTTGTAATTCCCGAATCTGGATCACTACAATATGATATCAACCAACACACGTCAAATATGTGGAATCTAGTTAACATGGTGATTCAAGAACAACAATGAACAGTCTGAATATAATAAACACGATAATACTCCAAATGCACACGATTATATTATTAAATCGTCTATACATGAGATTACCCAATCGGTATTTGCTCCCTAGGATTATGGTGGATCACAAAGTTCTCAACAACTGCTCAACCACTAAACCTTATACAATAACATATATATATATATATATATAAGGTAGCCAACTATCAAGCCCAAATTAAAGCCCAAAGCCCACCGAGATCCCTTAGTGATCTCGGTTTACATACATAGCTCAACATGAAACCCAACAAACATAGCACTAAGTACAAACCACCAAATATGGACCCAACAATCTCCCCCTTGGTTTGTAGCTTCGTTCTTGTTTATTTCACTTCAGTCTTGATCATGTCATGGTCTTTTGATATGCGTAAGTCTAACCAAATCATGACCCAACAATCTTGCCTTTAGACTGATGCTTTCAAGATCTTCAGAATCTTTACTAGAACATAATCAGCTACTTCAGTGATCATCAACTTCAGCATCTACATCCAATAATCTATCATCTCCCCCATTTTTGACAGCATCATCCAATTTGAATCTCAGATACTTCATATGCTTCCGTTGCAAGAAATCAGTCTTGAAAGAACAATCAACTTTGATAGAAAGATCAACCAAAATATTTTGAAACAATTAAATAAACAAAATAAGACAGACATATTTTTAATTTTTATTTATATAATTTTTATGATTTTCTTGAAACGACTTGAAATGAGATCATACTAGTTAAACCAACTTTAACACAATAACCGATATCATATTTCATTAGCTGAAGACAAATTTTAAAATGATTTCTTAACACATTTGTTTCGACAAGTGTAATCAAGAAGTAAAAATAAAATAAATAAAATAAAATAAAACCAAAAACAACAAATAAAACAAATTTAATCACCCGATCTTCTTGTAATTTAGCAAAAATTTGGGATCAAATTTCAATTTTTGATAAAAACGCCGCCTTTTATGAAAAGATCCCAACATGGAATCATATTGTTTAATGTGCTGTCACAAGGATTCATGTTCAGGGTTATTATGACATAAAGAAACAGGTTGATAGCAGGTATAACGAACTTGGCATGATTTTCATTGCATCAGTGATATGAAGTAAGTTCAGTTCGGCATAAAGCTTAGATGGACATCACTCATGGACCTGTGGTGCCTCCTATCTCTTCTCAAAGAGTATTTGGCTTTCCCCATATCACCCCAATTTGACTCCAACCCCCTAGTGCTTGATCAAAATATTTTTATAGATACATAAGCAGAATTTTAAGCTTTAAGGTTGAACGTTGGACTTACAAGCCATCCGAATTTACAGGCCTTTCATTCGAGACATGACAGGACTTACTTTTATGCCCCCATCTCTGTAGTTCTAGTTTGATCTTTTAAGCTTTTGAAATATGATTTTTTTTAATATACACAATAATCCTTCTTTTAATGGATTTTTTATTATATATATATATATTTATAGCTTAAGAAATAACATAGAAACATAATATTTTTGGTGATCAAGACATTAACGGGCTCGTGTATGACTGGGTAATTGCTTTTCTGCCTATCATTCAGAGAGATGTATATGGAGACATGCACATTTCTTCAAAATGACTCTCCATAGTAAGTTTAGTAAATTTAGTTTATATCACTTCAACTTTTACGCATCATGGAAAGCTACCATACAAATCAATGACTGTTCTAGAGACTTTTAAGCTTAATAACTTCACCCGTTAGGCACACAGAAACAATTTATCTATCATTTTTCAAAGATTGGATTGGTTTTCATTTAAAAATGTTTTGAAGCTTCAGAAAGCTATTTAACTAAATAATCATATCACTTCCCAGAGAATTACACAAGACACACATGTTAAGAACTTAGTCACCCCGGTCATTCTTTAGATTTATGACCACAAGTGGTTAATAGGACCAAACACATATTAAAATACATGTCCTTCCAACTTAGAGTTACCGACATAATTTTAAGTGAAAGAAATCAAAACACAAAAATAAAACACATCACAATCGCCCCAGATGCTTTTAGTCTTTAGGTGAATGCTATCCTGTGAATCTACAAGTAGATGACCGAACCAAACATATACAAGTATATGTCCTTCAAACTTGAGTAGCCGACATGATTTTAAGCGAAAGTGATTTTTTTAATGAAAGACACACACACACACACACACACACTCTTTTTGTTTTGAATTTTTTAATTTTGCCAATAAAAACACATACACTCTTTTTGAATTTTTAATTCCCCCTCCCCTTAAATTTGTGCAAAAATTTTGACCTAAAGAAAAACTTTTATGTACAAATTTAATCTAAAAAAAACTCAATCGTCGAAACGTAGTATTTAAAAATAATATATGATGAAGTGTGATAGTCAGCCAACTGATGTAATATCATTTCTCATGTATGATCAACTCATTTTCTCATTTTTGAGAAACAAAATACACTATACATGAAAAACTATACGTGAACATATTTTTGAATTTAAAAAAAAATTTTTTTTTTGTTAAACATTTAAAAATTTAAAATCTTTTTGACTGATCAATCTTTCATACCAAAGTGATACGGTTACCTTTTATCTTTAAGACATCATTTTCCCATTTGTGAGAATCACCCCCTAGAAATAAGCCTTTTTTGAGATTCTGCATCCTTGCGAGTTGAATGTCTAGAACAAACTTTTTAATATGCAATGTATTCCCTGATTTGTTCCTACACACTTAGAGAGCAGATTAAAAACTTTCTATCACCATAAAATCTTCCCGTCCAGGCAACAAATAATCCATTTCATGGTTTAAAGATTTAAAAACAATGGATATTTGCTTGTCATGTGCCTGGAACAACCCATTTAATGTACAATGAATTTGAGGTTTTTCCTACACGCATAGCGGGATCATTTGGACATAGAACCCAAGTCATAGATATCTTGGGGTTCCCTAGAGCATCAACATATGTGACCTCTTACCAACTCATATATTTCCTATCTTTAACAGAATCATTTGTTAATACAGATTCTGTTTGCCGAGTTTTAAGTTTCCAAGTTTGTCTTGGTTTAGTGAAATTTGAAAGAACAGACTTTGGAGTGGAACAATTCGAATTGAAATTCTTTGAACTCTCAACACTCTTTGATTTCTAAAAATTTATTTTTCTATTAACACTTTCTAAATCATTTGAGTGCAAACCTGTCATATTAACTTTGAATCCTTGAGTATCTGTGACCTGTTGTACGTATACATGTGGTTTTCTAAAATAAACATTTTGTTTAACCACTGGATTCGGTTGAAACCTGTTACCTTTCACTTGAGAAGCTTGTCTATTAATAGCACGGTAGTGACACTCCTTTGCCAAATGCCCGATGTTCCGGCAGAAGAAACACGCCTTCATCCTTCTTCTAATGTCAACGGAAACACTTGCCTCATGTTGGAATTCCTTCTTAGGAAAGGTTTTTCCATTCTTCTTGCCCCTTGGTGCAGCCTTCTGATTTTGATTGTAATAGGGAACATATAGATGGTGAACATAATTTCTGGCTATATGTCTTGGCGTGCCACAATGGTAACATGTTTGCCTCTTAATATAAATAGCACCCATTGATTTATCAACACATGGAGATCCGGAGGATCTATGAGGACGAGGCTGTCCTTGTTGTGCTTATTTTTTGTGTGCCTTCCCTTTATTGCCACAACTCTGTGTATTATTATTAGTACAATTTTGTGGTGTGGTGTCATCTGAGTTTGATGACACATTTGAATAAGATTCATTTTCACTAGCCTGAACCCCTTTACTATCAGAAGCAACATCATTTACTATATCTTCACATAAAGTAGAAGCATCAAAATTGTTCACACATTTAAAAATAGGCTTGATTTCCTCTAGGGATCCTGATCCAACAATTTCAGGTTGAACCTGTTTACCATACTTCATGTCTTTTACCTTTTCTTCCTGCTCTTTGATAAGAGGAAGACTAGTATAGTTGTTGGTGCATTATGCCAGTAGTTCATTATCTTGTGTTTATTTTTGTCTGTAATCGTTACATTGTTCGTATTATGTTGAACTTGTTAGTTTGCTGTTAGTGTCTAGCGAACTTGGGAAGTGAAGTTAGGAAAACTTTGCCTAGCCTGTTAGGCGAAGTTGTCGTGCTATTTATTTACTAACTTCGGCTTCTTTTAGAAAAATTTTGTACGGCAGTATTGTGTAACAAAAGTGTTACGTGTTTTGTGTCTTTTGGTTATTGCAATATAACAAGTAACCTTTTACGTCCGTGTGTTTTACGTGTTCATCGTGTTAGCACTCGTATCGTATACATAGGGGATTCCGCACCCTCGTGTTACGATATACTCCTGTGTAGATCCGGCTGGGAACTTACAATTAGTATCAGAGCCGTAGGCTCTTATGCTATTGTTCGAGATCTGCATTTTGGTGTTTTCGGCACGTTTCAGATCTGATTTTAGTCAGGGAAGACGGAAACGACGAAGTTATAGGGTTTTGGTGAAGTTGTCGATCGAAGTTTAGGGTTTTGGCGAAGTTAGTAGGTAGTGAAGTTATAGCCAGGCGATGTTATAGTTAGGCGAAGTTATAGCTAAGCGAAGTTAAAGTCAGGTGAAGTTAAAGTCAGGTGAACTTAATGACGGGTGAAGTTAGCAGGTGGTGAAGTTATCAGCTGGTGAAGTTAAAGAGGGGTGAAGCTGTAGGTCAGTCTAACAATAAGTTTTCCTTTCCTCTGACGTTCAAGATATGATTATCCAAAAAACAAATTCGGGAAATTTTCTTGAACGAAAATTTTCATATGTCATTCATATGAAGAGAGGATCATTGAGGAAAAATTTGGTGATAATATTTTTTTTGGAGTTGACCAACTGAAGAAAGTCATATTTTGTTCGGGTTTTCGTCATTAATGAATCGTGTTCAAAGCATATTATTTATGTTATTTTCAAGGCGTTCGAGACTTGGATCCTTAAAAGGTGGGATACGAGTATCCGAGATGCTTATTTATTAAGGTGAAAATTTTTGAAAAAGTTCGATTTAATCGGGAATTAAATTGTTTAAGCTCTCAACCTGAAAACGTGGGTTACAAGTATCTGGGATACTTATTTATTAGGGGTGAGCTACTTAAATAATTTCATTCTCGGAAATAATACGAAAGTCATTTGATCGTTATCCCTGGTGATTGAAGATGTTTCGTCTTTATAGGGTTGATTCGTGACGATGCGAGACATGGTTCAACGAAGTTTTTGATATCATAAGTCAAGGGGGTGATTGTAAGGCCAATTTTAGTGGCTTGCGATATCAAATGAGGAAACCGGTTATATATTTATGGTCAAGTATGTTAGATTCTGTCAAGGTGGTTTTGTGATGAAACTGATCACTTGTTGTTGAGTAGTTGAAGATTGAACCTAATCTTACTAACCGAATGGTTAAGATGATCGATTAGGCACCGGGATGCAGGTCAAAGATCTCGATCGATATACTTCAGAGGGGCTTACACTGAAGGGGAGATCTGATATGGAAGACGCCGGGTGATTGGTAGATTTGTGAAGCTACAAGACAGTTTCAGACACGGCTAGTTGAAGACATGATTGATGTTGCATGTATATGTAAAGTTCAACCTTGAAGATCACAATGCAATGTCTGAAGATCGAGTCCTATAACAAGAAGAAAACAAAAGATCATCAGTTAAGGGGGTGTCTGTTGGTGCATGTTTTGTAACAGATGATCTTTTGTGTTTGTTAGAATTGAGAGCAATGGTCAAGGGGGAGTCTGTTGGTGCATTTTGTGACCGTCTCTATGCAATTCCGACTAGTTGGGGGAAGTTGTGGAGGGAGCAAACTTCGTCATTGGTGAAGTTAGAACAACTTCACGTGTTGGTAAAGTTAGGAACAACTTCACGTGTTGGTGAAGTTAGGAACAACTTCACTTGTTGGTGAAGTTAGGAATAACTTCACCTCGAGGCCCAAGCCCAAGCACGCGAAGATATTTATCTATATATATGTGTGTTATGTTTAGGGTTAATGTTGTTGATCAGAAAAAGAGAGAGTGAGAGCAGAAAAGTTGTCTCGAGTAAACTGATAAGGAGAGTCTCATGGGCAGACCCGAGGTAGAGCTCACCTCGGGTCGGCCGTAACAATGTTTTCTTTTTCAATATGTAATATGTTTTAATTAATATATAAAGCGGTCTGCAGATCTGGTTATTATATTCGTGTGTTTATTTGTGTCTTATCGTGTTCTTCGTCTCAAGCATCATAAACGAGTCTAGGAGGATTCCGTACTCCTAGACATCGTGCGGATCTCGTATCGATCATCATCGCACCGGGGACTTACAAGAGCATTAAAATTGTTCCATTAAAATTGTTCCGTTAGACCATTCACGGAACTGTTTACGTTGAAACACAGCTCCTTTTTTAGTTTCTCTTCAATACTCATCATTCGCACGTTTCATCTCTCTCATAACCTACAAATCATACGTATCGAGCCTGTTGATCTACGCAGTTCTATTGGCAAAGTTGCCGTCAAACGATGTAGGGTTTTTGGCTAAGATATAGGGTTTCAGCGAAGTTATAAAGTCAGCGAACTTATAAGGTCTGCGAAGTTGTAAGATAAGCGAACTTATAAGATCAAGCGAAGTTGTGATTAAGCGAAGTTGTGGTAAGGGCGAAGTTGAGATCCAGGCGAAGTTGTGATAAGTTAGTTGTCCACTGTTCATAGATTATTGTATTTGGATTCTAGGTCTCGTTCCATTCAAGTATGACTTCGATAAACATCACAGAACTGGTAAAGATGGAGGTTGAAGCTGGTTCAGCAACTAAAGCTCCAAAACTTCTGAAAGGAACTGATTTCGTTGCATGGAAAGATAGGTTGGAATAGTATGTAAAATATCAAGATGCAAAGATGTGGGTCTGTATTCCAGATGAGTACATTCCACCGACTATTGAGTTTGAAGGTCGTGAGCAACTTATGAAATACAATAAGATGGAGAATGATGAAAAGAAAATGTACGAAGCAGAAAGTAAAGCTCTAGCAGCCATAACAATGGCACTTCCTCAAGAGATCCTCCATACCTTCAAAAAGTACAAGACTGCTAGGGAGTTGTGGGAAGCACTAGAAAATCGCTATGAAGGAAACATTGGTATTCGAAATTCAAAGTCAAAACTGTTGAAAACTCAATTCTCAGTGTTCAAGTACCTTAAGAATGAGTCACTTGATGATATAATTACAAGATATTATCATCTAATGACTGAGTTGAACAACTACACTATCAAATATACAAAGGCAGAAATTGTAGAAAAATTACTGGATGCTCTACCACCCAAATGGGAAATATACACAGTCTTGATAAGAGATGATAAAGATTTTGAAACTTTCGAGTTGGAAACAGTGGTGAATAAGTTACGTAATTATGAGCTAAACATGATACGAAAAGAGACTCCTACTGATCAGGTTCAGGATCCGGGAATGTATGGTGCAAAAGGGTCTCCAAATTCAAGCTCTAAATCCGAAACTACTTCGTATTACTCAGGAGGTGAACCAAACTCTACTCAAGATAGTCATGTGGTGATGAATATGGATAGGGACATATGCTTTGTAGCGGGTGGAAGTAGTTCGTCAAAACCTCAGTCCTTAGCTGGAAATTCCTCAGCCAGTGCATCTAGCAAGAATTACTCTTAGATGCCTATGAGTGTGAAATCAGCTGAACAACAATTTGCTCTTTATGCCTCCTTCATTGCGTCATATGAGAATTACATTAAGGGAAAAATAGTAGATCCTGCAACCTTGGATGAAGACTATGATCAGATAGATGCCGATGACATGGAAGAAATGGATCTGCAGTGGCAAATGGCAATGATTGTAGAAGGGTAAAGAGGTTTATGAAGAAAACAGGTAGAAAGTTCGTTGGAGAGAGACCGGGGTTCGACAAGTCAAAGGTTCGTTGCTACAACTGTCAACAGAATGGCCACTTTGCTAGAGAGTGTACAAATGAGAGAGTCGAACGAAGTCAGAACAAGACTACTCAACAAAATGGAAGTGGAAATGAAATCATGGCTATGTTGTCTCAACAGAACGGTGGGTATAGCTGGAATATACAAGTTGAGGAAGTTATTGAGCATGCAAACCTGGTAAATATTGAGACTGGTAGATGTGATAGAGAGTCACTGGAGAATCAAGCATACATGGCAGAAATGAATGATCAGCTATCAGAGGTATGTTCTGAAACTCACTGTGAACAATGTGAAAAACTGTCTGATCAATTAACAGCTTTAACCGATTGGTTTGTTAGTTTGGATACTGAATTAAAAAAATTAAAAGAAGAATATCCCTATTCTAAAGCTAAAGTAAATAGCTATTCGGTAAAAATAAAAGCTAGTGAAAAAGATATAAGAAGCCTTAAGGCTACCCTAGCTGAAAAGATACAAGTAATTGATCTTAGCTATGAAGTTGTAGAGGAAAAGACCAAACTGATAGCTGAAAAGGACAAACAGATAGCTGATTACCAAGTAAAAGTGGTGGAACTGAACAGGAAAATTGAGCAATTTAGAAATTCTTCTGTGGTTCCTGATCACATTCTTAGTGTTCAACGTTCCCCAAACAACAAAGGAGGAATCAGATACACTGAAGTTCCACCACCTTTCAACAACAATTATACTTATAATCCTGTTAATCTGACATCTGTTTTTGTTGAAACTGGTCAGAAAATATCTGTTAAGGCTCATTCAAACACCACAAATGTTGATGTGAATGAGACTGTTCAGACAAGCTCTAATGTCACAAGTCCAGATGTCACAAGTCCCGTTTCATCAAAGTCGGATAATTCCTCTGAGTCCGTTGAGATGAAGGATGAAGTTGTGTTACTCAAACGGGGGGAGAATTATGAGTTTGACAAATAGAAATCGCCGTTAAACCCATTTGTTCCCCCATATGTGAGACAAACAGATAGGGACACAATCTCATCATCTAAAGCAACTATTGATACGAATTTTCAAAGGAACACCAATAATTTGAATAACAGTTGTTTTAGATGCAACAGGATTAGACACTTTGTCAATGACTGTCCTCTGAAAATGAGGAAATCTAGAAATCCGAAGCCAACTAATACCGAGATTAAAACGAACTTTAAATCTGATGCTGGTAAAAATACTAACTCAAACAACCTTAATCGTTGTAATAATCCAAGATTTCAAAGAAACCAGCCTCGGTTTTTCTCAACTAATTACAGACCAGGTAACTATGAATCAATTGGTGCGAGAAACTCAAGGATATATGAAAGGCATCATAATAAATATTCTAGAAATTCTCCATTCAGATTAAACAGTAACTTTTCTCATAGGATCTTTGGACAACCAAGGAATTGGATGTCTGCCAATAGGTTTGATCAACCCAAGACCTAAAGGTCTTGGGTCCCCCGCTTCTAATTCTTCTCTTTAATTGTGCAGGAATAGTCGAGCAGGACTGCAAACAACTTGTGGGTTGTAGATAGTGGCTGTTCCCGGCACATGACTGGTAACAAGAAATTGTTACGTGATTGGAAGACTGTTCAAAGAGGAAGGGTTAGTTTTGTAGGTGAGAGTGGAGGAAAAATTACTTGCATTGGTACTGTTACTAATGGGAAAATCAGGTTAGAAAAAGTCAATTTTGTAGAAGAGTTAAAACATAATCTCTTAAGAGTCTCTCAGATCTGCGACAAAGAATATACCATACATTTTAAAAAAGATGAGGCACTCGTGCTTTATCCCGGTTTCAAGATCCCTGAAACCTGGGTTGTGTTGAAAGCTCCAAGAGAAAAGAACACTTATGTAATGGACATATGGTCAACTGAGATGGCGACGAAAGAGTCGTGTCTTCTGTCAAAAGCAACCGAGTCTGAGTCAGAATTGTGGAACCGAAGAATGGGTCATATTCATCTTCGCAAGATGAACTACATTGTGAAGAATGGGCTGGTACTTGGAGTTCCATTGAAGAACTTCAATTTTGAAGACCAATGTTTGTCATGCAAGAAAAGAAAACAGCACAAGAAGCCACATCACTCCAAGAGGGTTAACTCAATTGTCAGCACTTTGGATTTGCTCCACATGGATCTTTTTGGTCCCGTAAATGTTAAGAGTCTAGGAGGAACGTCATATTTCTTGGTAGTGACTGACGATTACTCGCGGTACTCATGGATCTATTTTCTGAAGGCATAAGATGAAACGGCTCAATTGGTAATTAACTTGATTACCAAGGTGGAAAATATTGTTGCGAGAAAGGTTAAATTCATCGAAGTGATAATGGCACAGAATTCATGAACTACCAAATGGAGATGTTTTGTTTGTAGAAAGGGATTGAATGTCAGTTTAGCGCACCATACACTCCGTAACAAAATGGAGTAGCTGAAAGGAAGAACAAAACTCTAATCGAAGGCACCAGGACTATGCTGGCAAACGCTAAACTTCCCGTGGTGTTCTGGGCTGAGGCTGCTGCTACGGCCTGTTATATCCTTAATCGTGTTTTAACTGTTAAAATATTAAATAAAACCTGTTATGAACTTATGCATGGTAGAAAGCCAAATCTGAAAGGTCTTGAACCTTTATGGTCCCCATGTTCGATATTAAAGACTAACTCAAAATTTGGTGAGAAAGCTGACGAAGGTATTTTGGTTGGCTACGTCGTTGGGACACCCAACTGAAGAGTCTTTAACTTATCGAACAACAAAGTTGAGGTGGTCTGTAACATTGACATTACAAATTACAAATCACCAAGTCCTAGCATGGGACCAGCAGAGGCTTTCGACTATGATAATCTATTCAAATATTTTAATATGACTTACTTGGATTTTGCAGACACTGATGAGAAGGTGGCCACTCAGATACTATTAGACGAAGAAGAGGCCATTGTGCAACGCCCACAGTATAATGAAAATCAACCTATCACGTCAAGTGCGGTTGAAACTCCAGCTGTCTCGATTGAAGATGATTTCTACAATCCATTTCACACTCAACACCACTAAGATGAACTCTCCTCAAATCTTGAGAATGATTTGGAAGTTGGTCCTGTACAAACTACCAAAATTCACAAGAATCATCATTTGGAAAATGTGATCGGTAATCCTTTTGATGGTATGCGTACTAGAAGAATTTTGGATGAAAACACATGTGTGTATGCAAGCATTAAAGACACTGGTATTATAAATGAATGCTTGTATGCCTGTTTCATCAGCCAGATTGAACCAGAGAATTATCAAATGGCACTGAAGGATAGCTCGTGGGTAGAAGCCAAGCAGGAAGAACTTGCACAGTTTGACAAAATGGAAGTATGGCAGTTAGTAGAAAAACCACAAGATGTGAATGTTATCGGTACGAAGTGGTTATTCAAATGCAAGAGAGATGAGAAAGGAGTAATCATTCGCAACAAGGCCAGATTGGTAGTCAAAGGGTTTAATCAACAGGAAGGAATCGATTACAACGAAGTGTTTGCTCCTGTGGCAAGATTGGAGGAAATTCAACTGTTCCTGGCATTTGCTGCACATAAAGAGATGAAAGTGTTTTAGCTAGATGTTAAAAGTGCGTTTCTTAATGGAAAAGTTGATGAAGTGGTATATGTCGAAAAACCTCCGGGTTTCCCTGACCCAGATTTTCCTGATCATGTGTACAAGCTCAGCAAAGCAATATATGGCCTACATTAGGCACCACGAGCCTGGTATGCAACTCTATCAGATTACTTGCTAGAGAATGGGTTTGAGAGAGGGAAGATCGATAGTACATTGTTTGTAAAGAGAAAAGGGGTGATTATTTTCTCGTCCAGGTGTATGTTGATGACATTATCATTGCTGCCTCAAGAGTTTCAATGTGTCAGGAGTTTGAAGCAGTCATGAAGAAAAGGTTTGAGATGAGCCACATGGGTGAATTAACTTTCTTTTTGGGATTACAGGTAGATTAGAATAAGGATGGCATGTTCATTCATCAAACTAAGTACGTTCACGATGTGCTTAAGCGCTTTAAAATGGACGATAGTACCCCGTTTGACACTCCAATCTACGCCAACCACAAACTTGGTGCTGATTCCGACAGTGATGAAGATGTGGATCCCACTCAGTATCGGGCAATTATAGGTTCTTTAATGTATCTAACTGCTTCTAGACCTGACATTGTGTTGCAGTTTGTCTTTGTGCTCGTTTTTAGGCCAACCAAGGAATCGCACATGAAGGGAGTGAAGAGGATCTTGCAGTATCTTAAAGGAAAGCCTAAGTTGGGTCTCTGGTACTCAAAAGGAGGAGAACTGGATCTTTTAGCATACACCGACTCTGACTATGGAGGATGCAATCAGAACAGGAAGTCAACAACCGGTGGATGTCACTTTCTTGGAGGAAGATTGGTGTCGTGGCAGTGCAAGAAGCAGACCTTTGTAGCCATATCCATCTACAAAGCAGAATACATGGCAACATCGAACAGCTGCTCCCAGGTTTTATGGATACAAAAACAAATGCGCGATTATGGTCTAAATTTCACTCAAACTCCTATTTGCGTTGACAACACTGCTGCAATCTCAGTAACTAACAATCCCGTTAAACATAGTAAAACTAAGCATATTGACATTAGTCATCATTTCATACGGGATTGTGCTGAAAAGACATTAATTGTGCTTGAAAAGGTTGATTCACTGGATAATTTTGACGATCTTTTTACAAAACCCTTTGACCGATCTCGTTTTCAAAACCTTGTTGAGTTTAATGAGATGATCAATCCGAGTAACCTTGTTTTCCATATGTTTTTATTAAAAATAAATTGTTTTCCATATGTTTTTATTAAAAAAAAGCATCACTATCGCTGAAAACTATGTCGGTTGCTCAAGTTTGACGGACATATTCCTGAATATGTTTGGTCCTTACATCTACGTGTAGACAATAAGGATAGCCATTAACCAGATAACTGAAAGCGACCGAGGCGGTTTATGATGATTTTTTATTCCTTCGCTGAAAATTAGTCAATCATACTTAGTCGGAGGGACACATATACATATGTGGTTGGTCCTGCTGATCCACTGGATCTTCAGGATAGCCGTTTGCCTGAAGACTTTAACATGATCGGGGCGTCTGAATTTAAAATTTTTTTTAGGGAAATTATATACTGATTTTGTTAAAGGTGTTAAAGGTGAAAATTGATCCAACCATGGAAAGTGATAGATAAAATGATTTTGTGTGCCTAACCGGTGAAGTAATTAGGCCTAAAAGACTCTAGAACAGTCATTATATGTTATGGTAGCTTTCTATGGTGCGTAAAAGTAGAAGTGATACAAACTAAATCTACTCGATTTAATGTGGAGAGTCATTTTGGACTATGATTACCTAGTCATACACGAGCCCGTGAGTGTCTTGATCCCCGCGAAGATAGTATTATGTTTCTGCAGTGATCCAGATTCGGGACTTGTAGTTGTATTATTGTTCAAAAAAAACTTATTATTATCGTTAAGCCTTACGAAGATTATCTGTTTAAAAATATCAAGGAAGAGGCATCGACTGACTATAAAGAAAGCATATTCAAAGTACAAGAAAGATCGGAAAGACGACTCGGAAAGTCAACATGTGAATATTGTTTGATCAGACACTACGGCTCAAAGTCAAATCGGGGTGACCTGGGGAAAGCCAAATATGCCTTGAGAATAGATAGGAGGCATCACAATCTCTCGTGTGATGTCCATCTAAATTTTGAGCTTAATTGAACCCAATCTGTATCACATAAGCAATGAAAACCATACTAAGTTTTATACCTGCCTACAACCTGTTTCTCTCTGTCAAAATACCGCTGAACATGGATCTGTGTGACAGCCACTTAATCAGTATGATTCCTGTTCGGATCTTTTCTAAAAACATGTTGGGTTCTACAAGACTGAAATTTGATCCCGTTCTTTGTATATTTGTATGAAGTTTGTTTTATGGTTTATCTTCTTTAAAATCTTGGTTACTCATTTTTGATCGATTTGTTAAAAATTAACAACACTATGGCGAAGTTGATTAGAGAGAACTTATAACCCTGGCGAACTTAACCTTAGGGCGAAGTTAACTTAACTTCTCCACTGCGTTTTTATAAACTATAAAAGGTGAACTTTTGGTCAAACATAGTCAAATCTTTTAGACTTAAACCCTCGACGAACATAACTTTGAATCAACATCTTCCAAATCTGTTTTTCATATGCTATTAAGGTTTCTCAATTTCTCTTGATGCATAATTTGTGTCACTCGATTATCAATGTGTTACACAATGTTTGTTTAAATTCGATTTTAGTATAAAACCCTTAACCCACCTTTGTGAATCCGAGTTAAGATTGTTTTGATATAAATATGTTATTTGAAATCTTAATCGCACTACCCTATTCATGTAATCACTCTCTAATTAGCCATTCTTCATCTTAACTGGGTGTTTATGATACGCCGTTTATGAGGCGAAGTTAGGGTTATGGAGAAGTTAACAGCAACTTCGCCAATGTAACAACTTCGCTGCATACACTTTGGTTTCCAGTGGTGTCATATTCGCTTGGGTATTGCAACCCTGTTACACTCTGTGTTAGAACTCTTCACAGCAAGCTCAGTCCTTTGTCCAGCGAAGTTAACAACTTCACTACATCTTAACTTCGCTACTGGTAGAACAGCGAAGTTAAGAACTGTTGCTTCAGAGATCTAACTTAGCCCGTTTGTTTTGCAGATATGGCTGCTGTGGCTGGTGCTGGTGGCACGAGTGGTGACGAACGTGGAGATGATAAGAGATAATTCTTTCTGGGTCACAACATGTATGTCACCTTGGATCCGGATGGTCGTGGAGCTGATGACATTCATGAGATCATTTCATTTCTTATTCGCTCACGTATCTTTCATGCCATTACAACTACTCTACCGATATCGTTACCGAATATAGAAGACTTCTGGAGGACAGTTGAATATGATTGTTGGGTTGAACCTCCAGTGATGCGTGCTACTGTCAACAATCAAGTGGTACAATTCTCGAAAAATCATATCAGGGAAGCTTTACAATTTGGGGCTGAGATGACTCAGGACCCTACTGAGTTTTTGGCTACCTTCCGAAATGGTGCATTTCTTCGTATGGGGTATTCAGGTCCATTGGAGGATTCTCAGAGGCAAAAAGGGTTTTTGTTAGATCAGTGGCGGTTCTTGATGCACGTGATGATTGTGTGCATGTCTAGTCGCAAGGCTGGTTCGGATGGTATGGGTGCGACAATGCAATCCGCAATGGCTGCATTGGCTTACAACAAGCCCTACAGTTTCAGTCAGATGGCATTTTATGAGATCGATAATCAGTGACGCGCAGTAGCACTGGAACGGTTTTTGATGTACCCACGATTCTTACAGATGATTTTCAATCATGTTGCTCCAAATCTGCCACAACGTTGTCCTATTTCTTATGTGGAGAGCATCAATAAGAGAATTTTTGCCCAATGTCGATCATCTAGTGCACGTAGCAAGCCTGAGCTACGTCCGAGGCATACTGCTCTATTTGGGTATCTTGTCAATCTTATTTACGTTGCCCCACCAGATGATGAATTTAATGATCGAGCACCTCAACAAGTTCATATTTCTTAACCACCTCCTGTGGTTCAACCACCACCTGTTATTCAAGACGTTCCTATTGTAGATCTTGTTGTAGCTCCAGCAGAACAGGTTTGATCTTGAGGCTGCCTTTTAGGCCAAGAATTCTTCGATATGGATAGGGTTGATCCTGCTGAAATTCAAGCCTCGGTGGGTGATGTTACTGCTATGCCTGCTTCTACAGTTGGTCCATCCGTGGCACCGCCTATTGCTTCTGTGGAGGATTTAGAGGAAACTTTATCCAATTCTTCCACCGATGACGCTGTGGAAGCACATCGTGTTCTTGTAGCACAAGAAAGAATCCAAGAAAAACGGAAGAAGGATTCTGATGATAGTAAGTCAGATTATGAGGATGAACTGTATCGCTTTCTACGTAGATCAAAGAGGGTCAGAGCTGGAGAAAGTTCAAGTGTTGTTCATTTTGCTCCACCACTGTTATCGGGTATGTCTATGCTACCTCCCTCTTCGTCAGATCAACTGTCGGTAACCTCGAGCGTACCAATGATGGCCGTGTCTACACCATCTGGTATAGCTCCTTCTACTGTACAGATGTCTGCACCAGAGATTGTTTTTCTGCCACCACCTACTCCTACTCCATCAGAGGTGGTTGCTAGATTTGTTGAATCCACGTTTGTAGCGTGTGTTGGGTTATCCGTCTCTCTGTCACCCACGGTTACTACTCAATTTACATCTGATATTCCAGCACGCTTGGGAATTTCACCCCCTTCTGCTCAAGATATATCTCACATGCGGTTTTATTTTGATTTCACCCTGTCTGATTTTGAGAGGATTGCGGCACTTGAAAGAGTTGTTGCTGAGTTGCCAAGGATAAACTTCATCCAGACATAGGCCATTCAACGGCTCATGGCTGAGAATCAGGTTCAGTCCTCACTTCTGATCGAACACGGTAAACTTTTTGATGCTCTCAAACAGTTCTTAGCATCTCAGGGGGTGACTAGTTGCAAAGGTGATGTGCTGAGAACAAAGAAGAGACAAGACATAGACGATGATCCCAATGCATCAAAAGATTCAGGTGGTGAGTTGCCAAGAACTGAACAAAATATTTGGACTTCCACATCTCAGGGGAGTCTGCTGGTCCGTCAGGCAGTGCAGGTGATGAGACAGTGGTGGTTGTAGATGATGAGGATAAGTTGGGTAATGATGAGGATTAGTTGGGTGATGATGTGTTGACGGCTAGTGAGATTGAGAAAATCAGGGAACAGATAGAGATTGACAGTGGGTTAGAGGATGGAGAGATAGTTGATGATAGTGTTGAGCACGATATTCCAGGTGTTGATCAACAAAATGTATTTCAAGATGAAAATGTGTCAGGAGATTCTGAATGTGAAGATGGAAAGAAGCTTGTGCTTAATGGTTCGTCAAGACTAAGAAGCCTGTGGTGCCTACAATGTTCAAGAAAAGTTACAATATCAAGGGCTATGCTGAATCGAAGAAAGGTATTATCTACTAGTTGTATGATGAACTGTTAAAGTTGTTTGTGATCAAGCGATATGATGGGGTTCGGTATTTTAATAAGCCATTGAGATCGCTTAACACATTAACTGAGTGTGAGGTGAAAGATTTGGCCCGGTTGAGATTGATAAATAGAAGTGATGATAATATTGCAAGATGGGTAGGGAAGATTGTGTCGAAGGAGAGTGTTAAGGAGAAAAAGTTTAAGCTCTTGAAGCCTCAGAAGGGGAAGCTGGTTGAAGATAAGGAACGTGGTAAGCCCTGTATGGTGATGAAATACAAGCCAATTCGATGTTTGAAAGAGGTTCCTATGAAGCTTATGCCCTAGAATGTGCTGAAGGATCTCAAGTGGTGGTTTGTTGACTGCCAAACTTCTGAAGCTGTGATGGAAGATAAGACGAACAGGAGATCTTTAGAGTATATGATCCAATGCACTTGGTAAATTTGTCTAAAGCTGACTTGCAGGTACTCAATGACAAGAAGATTTTTTACATACCTGCGTGGAAAGACGAAGCAAAGAAGTACCAGAGGGTAGTCTCTGTTTGTGTGAGACAGGGAGTTCATGCTTGAAGACGTATGGTGCATACGTTATGGATTACGGGACACGAGAATGGTGATAGAGATATGAAGCTACTGCCAAGGGGGAGTCTGTTGGTGCATAATGCCAGTAGTTCATTATCTTTTGTTTATTTGTGTCTGTAATCGTTACATTTTTCGTATTATGTTGAACTTGTTTGTTTGCTGTTAGTGTCTAGTGAACTTGGGAAGTGAAGTTAGGACAACTTCGCCTAGCATGTTAGGCGAAGTTGTCGTGCTATAAATTTACTAACTTCGGCTCATTTTACAAAAAATTTGTACGATAGTATTGTGTAACAAAAATGTTACGTGTTTTGTGTCTTTTGGCGATTGCAATATAAAAAGTAACCTTTTACGTCCGTGTGTTTTACGTGTTCATCGTGTTAGCACTCGTATCGTATACGTAGGGGATTCCGCACCCTCGTGTTACGAGATACTCCTGTGTAGATCCGGCTGGGAACTTACAATAGTTGCCATTGTATGGTGGGGGTACTTGACTATATCCTATACCCTCACCTTCATTTTCTTTCCACCATAATTGATTTTCAATCATTGAATTGACTACTTTACTGGAACCATCGAATTTTTTAATGTCTAGTTCAGCCCTTTCAAATGTACTAGTAGATTCAAAATTTCTAACTTGGAGGCTTTCAGTTTAGCAGTTAATTCAGCGATTTCTTGTTTGGCATCAAGGTGGTGACAACATTTTATACAGAAATCAGATTTAAGCTTAGAGATGTCCTTTTTCGTGCTTCTATCTTATCTAGAAAGCCTTTTTCATTTTTCTTAAGTTTGAAATTTTCAGATTTTATTATTTCCATGTCTCTAATTAAGTTATCATTATGGAGCTTATATAACTCTATTTTATCAACACAATCTAGAAAACATGGTTGAAAACTTACCTCAGATGAACTCTGAAATACTATTTGTGAGGGAGCAGACTGATTAAGAGTAATTCCAAACATTGAGATGGGTTGTGGAGAATCTATTGAGTGATTAAAGGAATTAATATGATTTTTCCCGCCAAATTTTTTTGAAAAAATATGATCGCCAAAATTCTCAAGAAAGATGTCCTACTCAAAAGAGGGGTCTAGGAAAAATTTTGTTCAAGACAAATTTTTCGGATTTTCCTGCCAAAAATTCACCGAAAATTACCCAAAAAAACTGTTTTCGCCAAAAGTTTCAAAAATGAATTTTTACTTATAGAGTATTCTGGAAAAATTTCGTTCAAGAAAATTTTTCAAAAGTTTCAAAAATGAATTTTTTTTTACCAAGAACCCTTTTTGCACTTATGGCCGAGAACACTTGACCGATAACTCAAAGAGTTGACCGAAAACCTAAAGCTTGACCGAGAACACTTCTGGCCGAAAACTCAGTTGACTGAGAACCCATAATTTTGACCGAGAACTAAGGTTTCTGACCGAGAACTAAATAATATGACCGAAAACTCTTGTTTTTGACCGAGAACGATGAAAAATGGCTAAAAAAACCCTTGAATCTGGCCGAGAACCCTTGAACTTGGCAGAGAACACTTAATATTTGCTAAAATCTCATTTGACTATAAACTTATGGTAACAACTAAATCCCTATATTGGTAGGATTTAAATTGTTTCCAAAGCTAATACACTCTTTGACCAAAAATAGCCTCTGTCCTTCTTCTCCGATCAATACCTCGCCGAAAAAACTACTACACCACCAAACAAACCAAGATCTCGAATCCGTTGATATCACAACCGAGCCTAGAATAGGTCAATAGGCTCTGATACCAATTGTATGTCCCAAATCTGGATCACTACAATATGATATCAACCAACACACGTCAAATATGCGGAGTCTAGTTAACGTGGTGATTCAAGAACAACGATGAGCAGTATGAATATAATAAACACGATAATACTCCAAATGCACATGATTATAATATTAAAGCGTCTAGTACATGAGAGTACCCAAATCAGTATTTGCTCTCTAGGATTTTGGTTGCTCTCAAAGTTCTCAACAACTACTTAACCACTAAACCCTATACAATAAGATAGATATATATATATATATATATATATATATATATATATATATAAGGTAGCCAACTATCAAGCCCAAAGTAACGCCCAAAGCCCACCGAGATCCCTTAGTGATCTTTGTTTACATACATAGCTCAACACGAAACCCAAAAAACATAGAGCTAAGTACAAACCACTAAATATGGACCCAACACATTTATATTTGGGTTTTAAAATTTTGTTATTAACAGAAACGGTTGACTTTGTCGTTGGTTTGCTGACGTAAGACACATTGGACTTTGACTTCAAGAAAGATTTTGATAGAGAGTCCCACTTGGGTCTCTGGACTGAAACCGAGTTTCCATCACGTTTTTGAAACATGGTATGCTTGGTCTGATGGGAGTTTAACCTGTCAGCCTTGTTTCTTTTCCAATCACCGTCAGAGGGATTTGCCTTATAATACCTTGATTTATTAGAATTAAATTTATAGAAAGTATATCGAGGCATATTCCTCTGATGATATCCATAATTTGGGACATAAGGACGGTGTGGACAATTTCTAGCAATGTGACCGGGAATACAGCAATTAAAACATTTTGTTTTTTAACATAAAAAGTATTATGGCCAGTTTCTGGTCTCTTTCTGTTGTGTGATCCGGTTTGTCCAGTTTTGGACTTAGCATTTGATTTATCACAATTATGAATACATAAACTTTCTTTTTTAAGAAACGTAAGTGATAAAGATTTATGAAAACTTTTATTTTTATCAGATTTATTCGAACCACACCACCCTTTTTAATAGTTTTAACATAATCAACCACACAATTGTCTTTCCTCTTAAAAATAGAGCCCACACAAACATTAGTAGCAACAAAGTTCAAAACAGGAAAATTTAACGAAACATTAGAATTAATGTCTTTATTATTCAAAACAGATAAATCATCATCCTCATCAGTCCAATCCTCAACAATTACTTTATCTGAACGTGAAGCAAACACATTAGTATCATTCACCATTGAGGTTGATTAAGTAGCTTTGACTGAACCAAGAGCACTTTTGCTATTTGCAATCGACTTACCATACTGCATAAACTTTTCCATTTTTTCCTCTTCTTTGATAAGAGGAAGTCCAGTGTAGTTATCATTATATGGAGGGGGAAGCACACTGTACCCAATACCCTCACCCTTATTTTCTTTATTTTATTAGTTTTTCAATCATTGACTCAACAGCAGCACTAGAAACATCAAATTTCTTAAAATTAAATTCAGCATTTTCAAATTTATTAGTTAACTTAGCAATCTCCAACTTAGAGGCTTCTAACTCGGCGGTTAGCTCAGCAATTTTCTGTTTAGCATCTAGATGGTGACAACATTTTATGCTAAAATCATATTGAAGTTTTGAGAAATCCTTTTGTTGTGCCTCTAGTTATTCTTTTAAAGCTTTTTTGAGTTTCTTAAGAGTGAAGTTTTCTTGTTTTATTCCCTCCATTTCTCTAATCAGATTACTATTGTGAGAATTATATAAATCTACCTTATTAACACAAGATTGAGAACATAATTTGGAACTTACCTCAGATGAGTTAGAAGAGGTGAAGGCCATGAAGGTAAATTGAAGATCCTTAACTTGTTTCTCAACATCGTTTTCTTCTTCAGTAACATTAATCAGGCCAATTTAGCAGTCTGATTGTTGATGTTGAGAGCTGCCATCTAGTCATTCCAAGAAAACTGTTGAGCTACTAATCACCGCTCACTCTCATTTGAACCAGCTGTATTTTATCCTCTTGCATTACTCACCGGAACCAATGCCCTTTCTCTGTTTCCCTCCTTGGTTGGATTCGTGCATTCACGAGCAATTTTACCCGACACATTCTAGTTATTTCTTCCTGTTATCTTGGTAAACGTCTTCGCTCTAAACACTGCCACGGCTATTTGCCAAGAGATATCCATTTCATCCACATCATCAGGATGTATTTGATCCAGCTCAGCAACTACAACCGATTGAACCAGATCTCCAGTAAGAAAAGCATTGTAGCTGTTCATGAAACCTGCCATCAAGGCAATGCTTTCTTGAGTCTCCTTTGAAATAGTAGGAATCTGAGTGGGAGACTGTATGGAGGACGCAACAGTTGATTGAGGCTTGGTGTAGGAGCATGTTGTTGAAAAAACATAGGAGTAGGCTGTGGTAGTGGCTGAGTGAATTGACCTTGAGCAGACTTACACAATGAGAAATTTTTCTAAGATTGTTGTGGCTAAGGATACTGACCCTGAGAGGATTTGAACATAGATAAGTTGTCTTGTGAGATGAGAGTATTACTAGAAGCAACAGTATAGCAGGCCGCATTGTAGGAATTAGGATGATTTATTGCATGCTGCTTATCATCCATGTCACATGATTTGATGATTGCAATTACTTATGGCAAGTTAGCCTGGCTAGATCCTTTGTCTTCTTTATCACTGCAACATTCATGTCCCAGCTTTGTGGCAGGGAGTTGACCAGCTTATTATTTGTTTCAACAGAAGTCAAGTTTATGCTTGCAGTTGCACTTCAGTGACCGAAATAAATCTTTGAAGCTGTGTCTCCAAAGGCTCTCCCTAGACATGATTAAACATGTTAAAATTTTGTCATAACATATCTTCTCAGCTTCTTCTCATATCCTCATTTCCATCATACACTTCAATAAGGGCTTACCATAATGCCTTAGCAGACTGTAGCTCTTTTAATCCCAAGGCAATTTTAAGTGAAAGTGCCATTGTTAAGGTAACAAGAGCCTTTTCATCATCTTCAATCTTCTCTAAATCTGCGTCAACGTACATTTCGACAAGCTTTACGACCACCTCATCTGTATCTTCTCTTTGATAAGTAATAATTTTAGGACCCCGGACGATGCTCCTCCAAATCTTTGCATATTTCATTTTCACATATTTCTCAAATCTGAACTTCCACTTAGCGAACCCCTCATGAGATAGTAAACTGGGTACACGAGTAGCAGTTCCCATGATGGAGTCCAACTCTTGATGTAAAGCAACATTTGATGATGTATTAGTTAATTGGTCCATTTTAAATTATGGTCTAAATGAATCAGTCCAAATATAATCAGGTCCAATATCAAGGCCCAATTAGATTAGATCCAGAAACAAACAACCAAAACAGAGAACCCAAAGTCCAACAAATTGGGCCCAAATAAATTCCAGAAGCCCGACAACCCTGAAAGTTAACTGAGAAATCCTGAATAGTAACCGAGAACACCCAAAACTCCCTGAGATCACTGAATGATGGCCAAAAGCTCTTATACTTGTTCGAGAACGTACACTTGTTTCCCAAGAATGATCAAATGTGCCCGAAAACACACTAAAATGGCCGAAAACGATCAAAACTAGCCGAAAACACACTAAAGTCACCGAAAACATACAAGGATGCCCGAGAACCCACTAAAATCTCCGAGAACAATCAAGGATGCCCGAGAACACACTAAAGCAGCCGAAAACAATCAAAAGCTTCCTGAGAACTCAAAAAAACTTGACTTGGTAATTAAGTTGAATCTCGAGAATAATGGGATTTGAATTAAAAACATAAATCAAAACAAATCCTTCCCAAAATTATCTCAACAACCCCGATAAACAAAAAGAAAGAATGTTCTTCAATTTCCAGAATCATCATGTAATTTTCAACCAAAGATCACCCTTTGAATCAATGATATCACCTTAACCGAGCCTAGAATAAGTCTATAGGCTTTGATACCAATTGTAAGTCTCGTTGAAAGATCTTTCAATGTGATATAATGTAAACCCGTTGTTAGGAAGAATCTAATAATGTAATGATTCAATGTAAGACAAACAAAGAAGATGAACACACTAGAATGCTTGAAAACATACTGTCTATATACGTTGGGTGCTTAAGCCCTTTAACAATGATTACAATAAAACCAAATGGTCTCACGTCACTCGTCTCTCTCTCTCTCTCTCTCTCTCTCTCTCTTGAACAACCCACACAAATCAACCTACATACATCATATATATAGTCTAGACTAAACCCTAAGCTTAAACACATGATAAGCCCACCGAAATCCATGATTTTGGTTACATAGAATAGCCTAAACCTAAGGACAGTTACATATGCGTAAACCATTAAATATAAACCAACACCGTTTATGGAGAATCTCCGAGAGGGTCCCATTGCCCATGAACATATGGTTGATCAGCCAGATACCATTCAACTTACCACTAATGTTCTCATCAACGGTCTAAGCAACTTCCATCCTGTTGAAAGTCTAACTGTTGATCTTTAGGTGGAATCCATTAAACAAGTTGATCTGATTCCTCAATTGCCAATTCACCATTCTAATTCAACAGAAAACATCATTGGATCTCCTTCTACCGGCATCCAAACAAGAAGCAAGTATGGTACTATTAACAATGTCTTTTTGCATGTTTTATTTCACATGTTGAACCAAAAGATTACAAGGTTACTCTTAAGGAGAATTACTGGGTTGAAGCTATGCAAGAGGAGTTGTTATAGTTCAAGAAGCTGAATGTATGGAGGCTTGTGAAGAAGCCCGAGAACAAGCGACCGATTGGTACCAAATGGGTGCTCAGAAAAAAATATATGATAAGGGGGTCATTATAAGAAATAAGGCTAGACTGGTGGTACAAGGTTTCTCTCAGCATGAAGGTCTTGATTATGATGAAGTTTATTCTCTTGTTTCTAGGCTTGAGGCTATCCGTATCTTCTTGGCCTATGCATCATGTAAGAACTTCAAAGTATATCCGATGGATGTGAAGACTGCCTTCTTGTACAGGAAAGTAAAAGAATAGATCTATGTCAAGCAACTGCCAGGTATTGAGGATCTCAATTGTCCCAACTATGTTTACCATCTTGAAAAAGCTCTATATGGTCTTCATCAAGCGCCTCGTGCTTGGTATGCTACTTTAGCATAACATGTTTTAGTGAATAGCTATCGAAGAGAAGTTATTGATCAAACACTCTTTGTCAAGAAAGTTCGACATGATTTGATCCTGGTCCAAGTGTATGTCGATGACATTATCTTCAGGTTAATGAGTGATAAAATGTGTAGAGAGTTTACAGAGGTAATGCAACGTCGATTTGAGATGAAATCTTTGTGAGAGATGACGTTCTTCTTGGGTCTACAAGTTGAACAAAAGACAGATAAAAATTCATCAGGATAAATATATTAATGAAATTGTTCAGAAGTTTGGGTTTATGGATGTCACTCCCTATGTTACTCTGATTGCTACAAGACCGGTGTTAGATCCAGATCTGTCATGAAAGTTAGTCGATCAATACCTGTACAGGTCCATGATTGGCTCCCTGATGTATCTCACTGCAAGTACGTCGAACATCATGTTCCCTGTTTGTTTATGTGCCAGATATCAATCAGATCGGAAAGAATCTCACTTAAGCGCTGTCAAACATATTTTATGGTATCTCAAAGAAAGCCTAGTTTAGGCCTATGGTATCCTAAATACTCTCTTTGGTGCTGCATGCCTACAACGGTAGTGATTATGAGGGATGCAATTTAGACAGAAAATCTACTACAGTAGGATGTCAGTTGCTGGGTGATCGGTTAATTTCTTGGTAGTGCAAGAAACAAGTCACTGTGTCCACCTCCACAGCCGAAGCAGAATACATTGCCACCTTTAGCTACTACTCACAAGTGATATGGATCTAGCATCAGTTGCTGGATTACGGTTTGAATTTCTTTAACACCCCTATCAAGTGTGACAATGATGTTGTTTGTATTGTGAAAAACTCGGTCCAACACACCGAGACAAAAACATATTGACATCAAAAGGCATTTCGTTCGTGATTGTTTTGACCAAAAACTTGTCAATATTCAAAAGGCCCACACTAACTACAACTTTGCAGACCTTTTTTTACTAAAGCCTTTAATTGTGCCCGATTTCTATATCTTGTAGAGTTTCTTGGTATGATATGTTTTGATTAAATATGTCTTTTTGTATTTAAAATTGTAAATATTTCAATATGTCACAATTTTATAGGGAGAGTATGAGTTATGATTAACTAACCAAAAAGATTTTTTAGTTTGCTTTTAAGAGAAACTAAAATGAGTTACTTGACTTGCTAGAAGATTTTATTCTTGTAATGAAATTAGAAAATAATTCAAAAAAGTTTTCCTGTTTAGAGGGAGTCAGATAATTTATAAATTATAAATTTTTGAGAAATTGATCCGGCTTTTGGAAAATGATAAGAAATTGTCTATAATGATCCTAGCACATGAAAATAGTAGATCAAAAGATAACAAGATTATTGTTTGATGTGTAGATAGGCTTAAAAAATGAGTAAATGTTATAGTGATATAAACTAAACTTACCGCCTATGCTAGTGGTTTTACATTTATGAAGCGGTTTCATGACTCCAATTAAAGTCATATCTATGAAGGCAAAAATGTTATTAGTCAGTCATACACGAGCCCATTAGTGATTGGTCACCATAAAATTATTCTTGCTTTGTTTTAAATAATGAAAATCAAAATGAAAAACCTGAATACTGTAAAGTGCTTAAATGTCTTTAAAATCAACAAAAATGTCGATAATTAACAAACAAAAGGGGGGCATATTAGAACAACTTAAGGTGGTGCAAACAAGTACGTCCTATTCACTTTATATGAATGCATGTAAGTTCGAACTACGTGGCAAGTAAGTCCATAGTTCAACCTTTAATGTTTGTAAAAGTTTTCAAATGTTTAAATAAGCTTAAAATATTTTGATCAATCATTAGGGGGTCAGAGTCAATTCGGGGTGATCTGATGAACACCAATTATGCCCGAGGTATGATGGTGTTAGTAATTTGTTGAATTAAATGGGGACTACATAAGTGTTATGCTTTATACATACCTTAATGCATCACTTTAACATCAAAATACCTATTAAATTTAAAGTGGACAAAATATATCTACAGTCGACTTTGGGTACTTTGCATAATAATATTGAAATAGAAGTGTGATCTAGAACGCTATCGATCTTTACTCCTATTTTATTTTTAATTTTTTATTTTGTTTTATATTTCAACATAAAATCTTGTTTTAAAGTTGTTTTATTTTAATTTTATTTTTTTAATTTTAATTTTGTTTTCTTTTTCTCTCATTTAAATTTTATTTAAAGTATTATCTAATGTTTTTTTTTAAAAAAACTTTGTGGCTTAGTGTTCAGGTTTATTGTGCAATTCTTTCTATTGAAAATCCTCTACCGCCTCTTTCCTTTCACAAATCACAAACACAAATCTGTTTGGTTCTTCATTGATTCACCCTTGATAAATCATCAACATTGACCCTTCTCCACTGGTATTACATCAGTTTTTTTTGTTTAATCTCTATTTTTTCTTGTTCATGTTCTTGACGGTTCAAAACTAAACCGTTGGTGGATTAATGGACTTTATATGTTTTTGTTTGGACAAATCGTTTTTGAAACCATGATGTCTTAATCGACCATGGATTGATTTAATTGAGTTTTTTGTAAACTTTTGTTTAGTTTTTAGGTTTTCTAACCTTTCATGGGACGAAAAAGTGTTTTTATCATTGTTGCATATAAGAAAAACTTGTATAAAAGGCTGTATTAGGTTGGGCGATTCTAGATCTGTGTGGAATTGAGATTTTACAAAGTGTTTAATTAAAATCGAACATGGAATTTGAATCGAACCCAAGTCAAAAGGAATTGAATCAAGTTTTATTATTCCAATCGAATCGTATTCTTGAAAATAGTCGAATCGAAGTTTTGATTCCAATCGAATTGAGTTTTAAATTTTGAATCTTATCGAGTTCCTACTCGATTTGAATTGTTTTGTTTGATTCGATTCGTTCCATTCAATCCGATTCATTTCAACTTGAAAATTTTTAAAATTATTCAGTTTTCAAAATTTATATTCAATTCGACTCAATTAGTTTTACTCGACTCGATTCGTTGACCTTTGGTAGTTTTTGAAATTTTTCAGATTTCGAAACTTATATTCTGTTTTGATTTTGGTTCTCATTCTTTTGAATATTTTCCTATTTTACTTGTTAGTGCACGGTTTTGGGTCTTGAGTATTTGTATTTCGTCAATGTATTTGTCATTTTGTTTAATGTAATTAACAATTAATTTATATTGTAGTCTGTTAGTGCATGGTTTTGCGTATTGAGTATTTGTATTTATCGTCAGTGTATTTGTCGTTTTGTTTAATGTAATAAACAGTTAATTTATATTGTAGTTCGTTAAGGTATTAGTCTAGTTCTCTAAGGATGTTTAGCGAACTAGATCTAAGTTAGGTCCCTCCTGATTCGTTAAGGATGTTTAACGAATCAGGGGGTGATTCGTTAACGTTTATTTTTTTTAATGTATGTAACGAAGTGGACTCTAGTTCGTTAGGGGATGTTAACGAACTAGGTCCATCTTCTATTTATATGTGAACACTGTTCACAATTAAGTTAAGTTTTGAGTGTTAATTAACGAAACCCTGTCCGATCTCTCTCTCAATCTTCATATTATATTTATTAATAATATACATACTACTGATAATATATACACATACATAACATATAATCAATCGTGATAATGAGCTAGATCCGAGTTTAGAGTTAATATTATAGATCAGATCGGAGATCTGTTAATCGCTAAGTGTTAATTCGTAGGAACAAAAAAGTGGTATCAGAGCTTTCGGTGCTCAATTACGCTTGATTTGATTGTTAGTTTGGGTTATTAGACTGTTAATTGGTATTACATAGTGTTAAGGTTCTGTTTGATTAAATTTGGATCAATTTGTGGATAATTGGTTGAATTATGGAACGAATGGATTGGATTTGAGTTCGTTTAAGGTATTGACATGTTAGTGTGAGTTGGAATTGGATATTGGTTTGGTTTTGGTCTGTTTAGTTTGAATCTGAGTTGGCTGAAAAATAGAGAATGGTTTTTGGTCAATTGGTTATGGTTGTTTATGAATTGGGTTACGAGACTTGTTGATTTGGATTCGCGATTGGTTTGCGAGTATTGTGGTAATTGATTTGTGTGATTTGGTTAAGTATTAAGTGTGTATTACAAATTTATGCTTCTGGGTTCGTGTTCTTCATTTTCAGATTTTTTGAAATATTCTTTGAAGATTTGAAGATTTGAATATGCTTACAATTCGCTATGTATTTTCCTTAGTTCGTTATCATATTCACGTTTGATTCGTTAACCAATTTAGCCAATTCGTTATAAGACTTGGTTAATTCGTTAAACAGTTCGCCTTATCAGTTGATTCGTGTCACTTGATTCATGATTCATGTTAACTGATTCGTGTGACACGTGTTTACCTTGGAAACTGTGTTATAACAACCTTTGCCACATGGCATTAGGTGTCAGAGTTTGTTCAAATGGTTGTAACAACCTGATTCGCTATAAGTTGATTCGCTATCAACTGTAGCTGGTTCGTCATCTTATTCGCTAATTTTATCTTAGTAATTCGTTATAGAAAACTTTCTAATTCACTAAGCTTGTCATTAGTGATTCGTTTAGTCAGTTCGTTAGTTGGACTCGTTCGTTGACCATCTAATTCGCTAAGCTTGTCATTAGTGATTCGTTGACCATCTGATTCGTACGTTGACCATCTGATGCGTTTAAGTGATTCGTTAGTTATCTGATTCGTTGCTTAATTCGTTAAACATCAATTCCGATTCGCTTCCTGATTAATCTTAACTTTGTTAAGATTTGATTCGTTAATTTACTGTTCAAAGTTCGTTAAATTTAACCTTTAAATTTTTGAAACTTTTCAAAAATGGCTGGTATGTATGCACTAGCCTCACAGAATATGTTAATGTAACAAATGTTGCAACTTGATACCGAGATAGGTTCACCTTCAAAATGTCCAAGATTGATGAAGTTTAGTGATTTCACCAAGTGGGAACCTCGGTTTCATGCTCATCTAGGCTCAGTTCACCCTGACTGCTCATATTGCTTAGATGAAGTCTATACTATTCCAATGATTGGAGATGAGACCATAGGTTTTAGACCTAAAGATATTTCTCAATACTCACAGGAAGAGCAGAAAGCATTAGATATAGAGACAAAAGCTTATTCATCTAGTGGGTAGTATAAAAATTTGTGCCTCTTTGTTTCAACATATCCGAATAAGAAGTATGGGAAACACAGCTGAAAGCAAAAAGGTTATGCTTAAGTTTCAATTCAAAAACTTTAACTTACTCAAAGGTGAGACGGTTGAAGAAATGATGACAAGATTTAATTACTTGATTGCAGAGATGGATAAAATGAAATTGGAAATTTCTGAGGTTGATAAGATTGATACTATTAAGAGTGCACTACCAAGTTCATACTCTACTTTTCTAATGGTATAAAGAAAACAGTTATTTCAATGAAGACTTGACTGCAAGTGAGTTTTTACAAAAGATTGAAGCTCGTGAATATGACCTCAAGTGTCAAAAATCTTCAAAAGAAAGTCAAGATCCTGCCTTCTATGGTGGTAGCATGCCTCTAAGTGCAACCATTTCACCGATTACTGCATTTCTTACTCAGAATGCAAGAGAAAATGAAACAAGTATCTATAGTGATCCTAGAGCATGTTTTTATACTGCTGGTAAATCTGGATCACCAAATGTTTCTGCTGGTTCAAGAAGTTCATCTACTGCAAGTCAGTACGTTTCACCACCGAATGTCAACATGAAAGAAGCTGAACAAAATTTTGCTTTTCTATCAGCTTTCATGACGTCTTACGAAAATCTGGTTAGTAGGAAGATTGCCACTAGTGATCTGACTGATGAAGACTATGATCAGATTGATCCAGACGACTTAGAAATCATGGATTTAAAGTGGAACATGGCAATGATTGTTCGTAAGGTGAAAAGATTTATGCAAAGAACCTGAAAAGATCTTCCTGCCCTGAACAAGAAATTGGGATTTGAAAAGTTAAAGGTGAAATGTAACAATTGTCAAGAATTCGGGCATTTTGCTAAAGAATGTGACAAACAGAAAAAGGAATATACTGGTCCTCGTGGTCAAAATCAAAATACTTCAACACCACGTGGTAATGAGGCTGAGAAAAAACCATCAAGTTCTAGGTCACAAGCAATGTTAGCTAATGGAGATGATTGGTCACAACAACTACTGTGTAACGATACTTAAGCTAATTTGGCTTTGCTTGGACTGACTCTTTCAAGATGCAAGTGTATGTGAGCTGTCTTCGGATAATGATTCTTGATCTGATTCTTATGACTCCTGTGACAAGCGTACAACTGTCTTTGCGTGCATGGCTAAGATCAATGAGGTTAGTCATTCTATTTCTGCTACATCATCGGTTAAAGTTAATTGTGTTGACTGTGAATCTAACAAACCTAAGTTAGAATCTTTAAAGAATCACAATGATAATTTAGTCAGAGAAATTGCTTTGTTAAAAGATACTTATCGAAAATCTCTCGAATCTCAAATGAGATCTCGTGAAAAGATTAAAGCATTGTCGACAAGTAATCATGATCTCAAAGCTGAGTTATCTGTGAAAATGACAATTAATGATCAAAAGTTTCAAGAAATCTTGAAACATCGTTCAAAAATAACCGAACTTGAGAATGAGGTTCTTGAGTTTAAGAACAAATTAGGTAAATTTCGAAATTCTTCTTCTCTGTTGAATGAAATTATTGAAATTTTTGGAAAAAAAAAGATTCAAAGAAAGGTATAAGTTTTGTTGAAATTCCTCCACCGTTTCACAATGATTATAAAATTAATCCTTTTGCTAAAACAGAAGAAGAGGTAATTGTGAAAGAACCTGTGATTTCAGAAAATCCTAAACTTAGTAAATCTGAAAAAGTTAAAACCCAATTTGCTCCTCAGAAACCTCATGTTCAAAGCAACAAAGTTTTTGTTGAAAATGTTGACAAAGTTATCATTGAGGATGTGTTCGAACCTGAAATTAAACACAAGAATAAGAACATTCCAAGTTCTAATCACATACTTTGTGAACCTCATGAATTTGAGGAGGTTGTGTATGGTTCGCACACAACCAAGGTGAAACAAGATGTTCATGTTAATATCAAACCAATAAAGGCTAAGAAACCAGAAAAACCCAAAATTTCTGATGAGGATTTGTTGCGTTTCATAAATCCTAATGTATCTAAGCCATCATCTGCTCATGTGTTTAAGTTAAAGGGGATGGACACGATGTTCACTGAGAAAGACATTCTAATTAGTATCATTGTTGGTGCATAATGCCAGTAGTTCAGTATCTCGTGTTTATTTATGTCTGTAATCGTTTATATTGTTCGTTTGTATTAAACGTGTTCTTATATGTTCGCCTTGTTTAAGCGAACTTGAAGTCAGCGAAGTTAAGACAACTTCGCCTAGTATGTTAGGCGAAGTTTTCGAGATATATAAACTCGTAACTTCGGCTTTTTTGTAAGACTTTTGAACGATTGGTTTTTTTGATTCTCTGAATCACGTGTTTGGTTCTTTGGCTATTACCCCTTGCAATATAACAAGCATTATCATATATCCTCGTGTGTTTACTTATATTCAACGTATTAATCGTCTTGACACTCGTATCGTATACGTGGGGATTCCGCACCCTCGTGCTACGAGATACTCCTGTCTAGATCCGGCAGGGAACCTACAGATGGTATCAGAGCATTTTGCTCATGATTGTGTGGTTCGGGATTATCACACGGGTGTTAAGATCGTTCCGTTAGACCATTCGCGGAACGAGTTTACGTTGAAATACCTCATTTTTGTTAGTCTCTCCCCTTAACTCATCAAATACACCTTCCAATCACCCTCGCGACCTACGAGATCAACCTACCTAACCTGCAAAACTCCTTTGTTCTTCTGGTGAACTTGCCGTCACACAAACTAGGGTTTTGGCGAAGATATAGGGTTTCAGCGAAGTTGTGTTACTAGCGAAGTTGGGTTCAAGTGAAGTTGTGTAAGCCACCGAAGTTCTGTAATCTTAATAACAAGCGAAGTTATCTTATAGCGAAGTTACAAGCGAAGTTGTTGTAACTTCGCTGCTTACTGCACACAGAATTTTGTTTTTAACTTCTAACTCTCGTTTCGTTCAAGTATGACTTCGATAAACATCACTGAACTGGTAAAGATGGAGGTTGAAGCTGGTTCAGCAACTAAGGCTCCAAAACTGCTTAAAGGCACTGATTTCGTTGCATAGAAAGATAGATTTGAACAGTATGTGAAGTATCAAGATGCAAAGATGTGGGTCTGCATTCAAGACGGGTACATTCCACCAACATCCATGTTTGAAGGTCGTGAACAGATTAAGAAGTACAGTAAGATGGAAGATGATGAATAGAAAATGTATGAGGCAGAAAGTAAAGCGCATGCAGCTATAACAATGGCACTTCCACAAGAGATTCTTCATACTTTCAAAAAATACAAAACTGCTAGAGAGCTATGGGAAGCACTAGAGAATAGATATGAAGGAAATGTTGGGATACGTACCTCCAAAACAAAGCTGCTGAAAACTCAATTCTCCGTATCCAAGTATCTGAAAAATGAATCACTTGATGACATCATCACACGATATTATCATCTGATGACCGAGCTAAATAACTACTCCATTGAATACAAGGAAGAAGAGATAGTGGAAAAGCTTCTTGATAAACAAACTCCTAATGCACAAATATATAAGTGATAAATGTATATTACACCTTCACATTACTTATACTCGTTTTTATTTATACATTGAAATGGCCGATCAAATAGATCAAGAGCCACCCATTGCTCCTCAAGATCAAGAGCAACCTCAAGAACAGGCTAATGCACAATTGCTATCATACGATAAGAAGCACAACATATGTGCTTATGTTGATTCGGATGTTGTTGACGTAGCTATGTTTGGGGATATATTGGCATTTTTACGACGTTCGGTGATACATTATGCCATAACTGCTCGACCTACTGCTTATTTGAGCATTATTAGGCAGTTCTGGAATACTGCTGTGTTTGTTGAAGCAGAGAATCACATTCGAGACACAATCAATCAAACTCCTAAAACTGTGGATGTTGAAGTGATTAGGAGGGTGCTTCGTTTTGGGGACAATGATAATAACCCCAGTGAGTTTGATAAGGAGTTAATAAAGGGTTTGTTCAGACGTGTACGTTATGATGGAAATATTAAGGCGTCAATGTTTAACAAGAATGGTTTATGTCCACCCTACAAGTATCTCTTACACGTACTGATTCATTGTATGGGTGGTCGTATAGGTGGATTTGATGTATGCCGCATTAGTCTACAATCGGCATTTGTGACACTCATTCTGAACAAACCATTCAACTTCTTCGAAATGGTCCTTGATCATTTGAAAGAGCAAGTCCAGCAAACGATTCAGAGAAGAAATTTTTAATGTATCCTCGATTTCTGCAGTTGATAATCTAAGATTTGATACCCAATTTGGTTGTTGATCAGACTTTAGTGAATGATGTGCTTCCTATGGAACACATGAAGGCTGATACAGTGCGTCGAATGTCGATTTATCGAAAGAAGAGACCACGAGATAAACGAATGATTGGTCATATCATCAACCCTAATTATGTATATCCTCCCAATGAACGCTGGATCCACGATGACTCGGATTCCGAGCGTGAGGGCAGAGAAGGTGGGAACGATGAAGATGATGATGGTAATGATGATGGAGATGGTGGTGCTGGTGATGCAGCTCTTCAAGAACAACAAGATGCAGTTGATGCCGCTTTAGCTGCCACTATTGCTGCTCAACGTGAACGGAAAAGAAAAGGGAAAGCACCAGCTTCTGAAGTTCCAGCCAAAAGACGTGTATCCGCTGGAGCTGGTGTAGTTATTGGTGTTCCACCGCCTCGTCAAACCATGTCTCAACGCCCGGTAGTGCCGCCTACTATTAGCACTTCGACACTTACATTGACAACAAAATGGTCCCTCATGAGCGGCTTGGTATGATTCCACAGATGGCATTAGCTGAAATACCAATGCCTTCTACTACAACTTCAATTGTTCCTCCAACACCATCCATGAGGCCTTCTCCACCTAGTGATGTCTCAGGGACCAATCTAGCATGTTCATCTATCTTTGTATGCTCTGCCACCACATCGTCAGACAGACATGTTGTTGAATCTCCTTCATCTGTATGAAAACCAAATATCTGCTGACCGTCAAAATCAAGACCGCCTAATAGAGAATCAACGAAGGCTGATGAGCTATGTTTCATTCTGTCAGAAGGAGACAAAAGAGCTTCTTGCGATTGTTGAATCTCAGGGGGTGAAACTTAAAGAACAAGAAGATCTGATTTTGTAGTTAACATGCAAAGATGATGCACTAAAGAAAATTAAGAATGATGACCAAGATCCTGATGAGTCTGGTGCAGGAGGTGAGCCTAAACAAGCGCACGACTCATCTTCCGGTGCTTGTAAAAGGGGCGGTGATGACTCGGGTAAGCAGGTTTGTTGTGTATCATGATTCAATAGCTGTTAAACCGATTGAAATGATTGAAGCCAACACCGTCATATTTGTGGATGGATCAGGAATGGTTAGGAGTGTGGTGAACAGGGATGAGATTGAGGTTGGTGAGTTTATTGAAAGGTCTCTAACAAGAGAGCGGATTTCCATACTACTAGGGTTGAATGATAGTTAACCGTGTTAGAGACAGAGCCTGACGTTGAGGTGGTGAATGAGGAAGGCATAACAAATGATCCGTCTATTCAAATGAATATGGATTTTATTTATGAAGACGAGGAAGTTGAGATAGAAGATGTCACTACTGAGGAGTATCCTGACTTGGTTCAACACACAGATATTGATCAAGGTGCTCCGGTATTTGATGAGCAAACGTTTAAAGCTGCTGATGATGATTTGGTAAAGGCATCTAAGGGTAAACAGGCAGCTGATGCAGTATTTAAATCACTTGAAGTCATAACCGATACTGATATTGCTAAATGGTTCAGTTATAAGAAAGTGGGTAAGATTATCAAGGCATATCGGTATGTTGATCAAGAGTGAAAAGATGAAGCTGCTGCCTGGATCAAAGCCAACCAAGTGACGACATTCAAAACTGTATCAAAGATTCATGGTGGTATCGTCTCCTGGCTATACGATTCTGATCTTAAGGTATGTATTGTGAAATGGGAGAAGGGAATTCAGTATTACGAGAAGATAATGGACGTTCTTACCCTACCGTGTTGGGATGTTTGTACCCTTGCGTGTCGTCCATTTATCAATCGTGGTGGTGACTGGACAGCATAGTGGTTTCATCGACACCTGCTGTTCGAGGTCAATCATGGTGTGAATTTTTCAAGCCCCATGTCCCTACACGTAAACGTATTGATGAAATTGATCCAAGGACTAGCTGGAGGAAACTTTTTCTTAAGGTAAAGCCGCCGAAGACAATGAAGCGGGTGCCGGTGAAGAGATGTATCAACACATGCATCTTTCGTTTGACCGCTGGTATTACGACAATCGTACTGGCGAGGCCGTCATTGTGTTGTGTAAAGGTCTGAAGACTGAGCTTATTAAGATTATAGACCCAATGTGGTTGGTTAATTTAACTGAACCTGACAATGACGTGCTGTACAAGAACAAGATTCTGATTGAGCGCGATGAAGACTATGATCTGGCTATGCAATTCCAACGCATTGTGCGTGTCTGCTATGAAAACGGGATTCATAGCTGCAGAGACTGGCAGTCCAAGCGTTTCAAGTGAAGATCAAAGGCAATGAGCTCAAGACGAGGGGGTGTTTGTTAGTGCACGGTTTTGCGTCTTGAGTCTTTGTATTTATCGTCAATGTATTTGTCGTTTTGTTTAATGTATTAAACAATTAATTTATAATGTAGTTCGTTAAAGTATTAGTCTAGTTCGCTAAGGATGTTTAGCGAACTAGATCTAAGTTAAGTCCCTCCTGATTCGTTAAGGATGTTTAACGAATCAGAGGGTGATTCGTTAATGTTTATTTCTTTTAATGTATTTAATGAAGTTGACTCTAGTTCTTTAGGGGATGTTAACGAACTAGGTCCATCTTCTATTTATATGTGAACACTGTTCACGGTTAAGGTAAGTTTTGAGTGTTAATTAACGAAACCCTATCCAATCTCTTTCTCAATCTTCATATTAAATTTATTAATAATATACATACTACTGATAATATATACGCATATATAACATATAATCAATCGTGATAATGAGCTAGATCCGAGTTTAGAGTTAATATTATAGATCAGATCCGAGATCTGTTAATCGCTAAGTGTTAATTCGTAGGAACAAACATTACTTTTATTAATTAGTTCTAATGGTTTGCTTGATGATATTTTGCAACGACATAATATGTATTGTCCCCTTGATCTACCCAAGAAGGGAAAACACAGGGTATTCAATCTATGATAAAAGGACGGATCTCATGTATGCTCTCTTTGCAATTCCAGAGATACACTCTTGCTGGATTAAGGAGTTTTGGACAAAGGCAAAACCTTTCAAGGATGGTGTTGTTATCACAACTAAGGTAGTCGGGAAAAGGTTAAAGATCACTGAGGCAGGTATAGATGGGCACAACAAATCAAAGATGCTGAAATTCATTACTTTGAAAAGAGGAAGAATTGGAACTTGCAAGATTTTGTTGCACAAATTGGTTATGATGCAATGTGGACAACGTTTGAAAATAAGCATTTGCCACCATATTGGAAGTTTCTATTTCACATCATTGCGAACTGCTTGTCCGAGTTGAAAGGAGGTTTTGATAAATTGAGAACATACTGGGTGGGAGTTATGGCTAGCCTGCCCAACAAAATTCAGTTTAATTACTCAAGAATAATCTTTCTTTGTATGCACACAAACTCTTTGACAAAGAGTGCTTGGATGATATACCAAGATTTGTTCAACTATTGATTGATGATCTAATGCCTGAAGTTCCTAGGCCCGTGTACCTGGTTATGTATGATGCAAAGGGCAATGAGTTGCCTCCTGAGTAGCCACACCTTGCAAAGATGGTGAAACAACCAGTATTTACAACAATGTTGGATCCTCCCAGAGGATACAAATATAGAGTTGAGGTTCCTGGAACCAAGTTCGGGTTGTTTGCTGAAACCGAACCTGATAGTGAAGAATGTGTTGATGATGATGACAGAGGTAATGATGAAGATAGTGATGATAAGAAGGGTGTTGAAGAGTCTAATGAGGAGGCTACTGATAATGAGTTAGGGGTTGAAGTCGAAAGAAGGAAGAAAAATAAAGCTTAGAAGAATAGGAAGGCTCCCAATAAGCCTTCTACTTGTAGTTTTACCCAACAGGCCGAAGAGGAGGAAGGTTGGGGACCCCAAGCATCCCACTTCCTTAAAGGTAAAATTTCCTTCTATCATTGTGACAAAAACCACCACCCCACCACCACCAACTACCCAAACTGATCCTCTCATTGCCTCACCCATTACCATGCCCCACATTGTAGCTGCCATGAAAGGCAAGCAAAGTCCATGTACCAAAACCCAAACCCAAACACACCCCAAGAAAACTCCATGACTCTCCCGTAACCTGCTTCGACATCTTTCCATCACAACGCGACCAACACATCCAAGGCCTATCCTTACCCGAAATAGACATGCCCATATCCCCACCTGACCAACCAAACACCCTACCACAACAAACTTCACCTTTAGCCTCACCATTTAGGTCACCAACTTTAACCTCAACCTTCAGTTCACCACTTAGAGACACATTTGTCTGGACATCCACCTTCACATCGTCACCAACTCTCGAAACCTTATCCACTCCCACCTCAACCCAATCAGAAACTCAAATCTCTACCATAGCCCAATCCTTACCTTTACCCCTAACAACATTAATCCAAACCCAAACCCAAACCATAACCATGCCTACCCAAACAATAACCCAACCTACCTCTTCAACCACACCTCCCAGAAACACAAAATCTCTAATCATTTTTGACATCCCTCAGCACTGGAGGAAGCTAACGCTAAGCGAGCTGATCGGGGAAATGTGTTAGTTGAGTTTGTGAATGATCAAAAGAAGAAAGTTGTGGAGACGGTAAAGGAGAATGCAGTGCTGGTTGATAGTGTTGAACCTTTCAAAGAACCGATGACCAAATACCAAACAACTGATGGCTCAAACATCAGTTGTTCTCCATTATAAAGTTTTGGCAACTACTGCTCTAAACAACTGAAATGGTAAACTGTTGACATACAAGAACTAAAGACAACAACAACTCTACAAAGTATTGAAGATCCAAAAATCTTATGGCAAACAACTGATGGTTCAAACATCAGTTGTTTAACAAAATCAGTAGTTAGCATAGGATTATCTATAGGCAGTTGTTTGTAATAAGTGTATCAGCAGTTTGTAACTGTTTTCGTTAGCTATCACTATCACCTTTAGCTCATTAGTAGTTTTACACTTGTATAAAATGAAGAAGAGAGTCTCTTCTTCATTACACTTTTCATGTCAATACTCACCTGATTCGTGTACTTTCATACTAAAAAAATTATTATGAATTATGAGCTAAGATTAAGGGGAGCAATAGATTGTAATCATTCGATTATTGTTAATGCATAATTGTTCTTCCATATAAGACCTATTATTTAGCTCAAATGAATTCTGTTTCTTAACTTGTTCATTTATAGACTAATTGAAGTTATAGTTTAAATATGATTTCTATTAATGAGATACTAATCCGTTCATTGGATTAGATTAGTTGCTTAATGTTCCATTGGTAGCGAATTGGGTTCAAGTAGCTTAGATTTTTGATATACAATCCTAACAATTAGAGCCATGGTTCACTAAATTTGATCTTAAAATCAATTCAGTATCATAGATCTAAGCTCAATTTGATATTTCCAATTGAGGATTCAAAAGGATCAAAAATCTGTTTCATACTTTGTTATTATTGAAAAACTAGTTGCATCGAGAATCATGTCATTCGTACAAGATCCTCATAACTACGGCTCTACCTCTAAACCACCCATGTTGGTTCGAGGTCAATATAAAATATGGGCTCTAAGAGTGCTCCACCATCTATGCAGCCAAAACACTGGATGTTGGAAATCTTTAGTTTGTGGGCCTCATTTCCCTAAACTGTTGATCAATTGGATAGAAACAAAAAGGTCAAGAATGATCCCAAAGCTCATGATATACTAGCCATGGAAATTCCAAATGAATTTATAGTGGATTAATTCATCACAATTCTGTTAAGGCAATGTGGGATGTACTAAAAGAACAATATGGTTGTACCCCAAAAGTCCTTATTGTAACAACTCTGGATTTTCAAATTAACAATTTATATAAATTTCCGACACGTTTCGATTTTTTTTTATAAAATATCGCCCTTATCGAAAAGATTAATTATTTATTATTGTTTAATTATTACTATAACTTTCTTACTTTGGCGAAAAATAACCCAAAATAAAACCTTCTATCTATTTTATGTGCAATCCTCCAACCTTAGGGACTAAGTGAAAATTAGGTTGTACGTAAACCTTCTTTGGATTTGCCCAAGATCTTTGGAATACATTTATTTCTTGCAGGTGTGGCTTGCTTTGGTTTTGGTGCATTTCATATAACAGGATTATATGGTCCTGGCATATGGGTGTCCGATCCTTATGGTCTAACAGGCAAAGTACAATCTGTAAAACCCTCGTGGGGTGTGGAGGGTTTTGATCTTTTTGTTCCGGGAGGAATAGCCTTTCATCATATTACGACATGGACTTTAGGCATATTAGCAGGTCTATTCCATCTTAGCGTCCTCCCGCCCCAACGTCTATACAAAGGATTGCGTATGGGCAATAATGAAACTGTCCTTTCCAGTAGTATCGCTGCTGTCTTTTTTGCAGATTTTGTTGTTGCCGGAACTATGTGGTATGGTTCAGCGAATACTCCCATCGAATTATTTGGGCCTACTCGTTATCAATGGGATCAGGGATACTTCCAACAAGAAATATAAAGAAGAGTCAGTGCTGGATTAGCCGAAAATCAAAGTTTATCAGAAGCTTGGGCTAAAATTCCTATAAAATTAGCCTTTATTGATCATATCGGAAATAATCCGGCAAAAGGGGGATTATTTAGGGCGGTTTCAATGGATAACGTGGATGGATACCCATTTCCTAATCTGATTTAACCATGACCCAGACCCGATCCACATTCTTTTTTATACCCGATTTCCAATTCTATAAGCCCTGGGCCATAATTTACGTGTTATTTGTAGTAATTGAATCTTTGGATATCTTGTTGATGTTATTCTTGGCCCAACCGACACCATAATTATGGATAATCAATCAAACATGATTCGTTTTGTGTATAATGACTCACCGACCCTAACCGTAGATTGCTTTATAAGCAAACCTTCATATAAATCCAATTAATCTACCAGACTTAATCACCTATCCATCGCCGACCTTTACCCTATACTTAACTGATTTCGTTTAGCCTGTTGATCAACGTTCACAACCTATAAAGCGTCAGCCACTATAGCGCCAGTTTAACCCACTCGCGATCGTCGATAGAGGTAATTGAATACATGGTAGTGATCGCGATTCTATGCTGATCAAAAGCCATAAGATGAATTTGATTAATGTTAACTGGATTAATCAAATCAATTTTTTAGGATTCTTGACCAATTTCGTTTGTTTCAGCTTGTTTATTTAATAAATGGAAAATAGATATTAATAGCACGTTGCCTTGGGCCAGCTGGTTAACTCACTTGATTATGGGGGCAGAGGTCGAGGGTTCAAACCTCCGCCATCACGTTTTTCGTTAAATACATATTACTATCATTTTTATTAAATATACTAATTATAATAGTTATTAAATAAGTTACTTTACTAAAACCGGATATAATAGTAATATATCTCGCATCGTTCGTCCGTGTATGTGGACATATATATATATATATATATAATATCACGTAAACTCATTTTTTTGGTTATATATAAATATATATACAAAAGACAAACTTTATATATATTTATGTGCTTTAACGAACTTATAATTTTTAAAGGTATTTTATTCATATAATATTTTTATGTATTATATTAAATATTATATACTTTTGAACGGATTAGTATACTAATAATATTTATAAAGATGTGTTTTACTTATATAATATTATAATATCCTTTATTTGTAATTTAACAAAAACTAATAATTTTCATATAATATCTTTATATAAAATAAAATATTATATTTATTATGATTAAAAATAATATAATATTTAGTTAATAATAATTTTAATTAATGAGCTCTCTTATCCAATCTATTTCGTTTACTTAGTATATTCGTATTTAACTTTCCTTATTAGGCTATTTCTGTAACAATCCCAAAAATAGGGTCAAAATTTTTTTTAAGAAAACTTATCGCCAATGTGCACAACCCAATGATTAGGTAGAACCGGATAGAGCTAAAGATAAGCCAATAATGGTAACATAATATGTAACACGGGCTCGACCCAAATTAATCAAATAAAACCGAAACTCGGTTAACCCGAATGAACTCGATAACTCCTAACATTATATGAACTACTCTATAATTATTTAAATCATACCGGGTATCCAAAATATTTAACCCAAGCGAACCCGAACCTGATAACTCCAACAGATTATATGAACCACTCCATAATTATTTAACACCACCGAGTATTCAAGATAAAAAAAAAACTCAAACATCAAACGATCTCTTATCTTACGAACCGGTCACCAAACCAAGCGAAACGAGAACCAATTAACGAGATTGATGACATACTATATATTACCCACCCACAACATATAAACTGATGTTTATATAAATTAACCACTCTATTAAATTAATTATTGAAATTTACAAAAACAACTAAACTAATATATAGGAAACCCAAATAATATCTTCATAATAATCCATCAAATCCTGCAAACCAAAAACCCCCTGTCACCACCCCTTCCCTCCTTTCACGTTCCATCTTTTCAAGAGCCAACCAAATCCCTTGTATGGCCTCTTCTCCCAAGAAAATCTCTCCTTCAATATTCTTCATCATATCCGCTTAGTTGGTGTTATCGTTCATGTAGCCATCCTCAATAAAACTCTCTCTCAAAATCTCTGGAAGAGTTCAAACCAGCCAAGAACACCAAGAAATCTGGCCTGAAACTTCCTGCTATATGTTTGCGAAATCAGTCAAGAATCGGGTAATTCATTATCATATTATCCAACCTCTATTCCATTCCATTGCAAACCTACTGGTTAATTCTATTGTTGTTATTCCAGCCCTAATCTCTCCATCCTTGTGCTCTCAGATTGCTCCCAGAACCCACATAGGCAAACATGTGGAACGTGCTCAATCGATCGAGGTATCTGTGATTATGTGTTTATCATTCTTGTCGTTTAATTCTAAGTGTTTCTGAAATCCATGTGTTGTCTTATGAATGACCAGCTCTGTACATGATGAATCAAAATCATGTATAGGTCATTAACACGTTCCAGAACCCGAACTCGTCACTAGCTAAAAACTAATTTTTACAATCATAAAAACCTAAACGAGAAATTTAGTTTTTAAAACCAAGCAAACGGGATGCAAAGCTGAACCATTTTAACCTTATAAACTTATAGAAATATAGAATCCGGCCTGTTTATAAAACCTTAAACCCGACCAGAACCAGTGGTAACCATAACTAGCCCGGAACCACTATATCCACCACTTTCACACGCAAAACTGATAGACCTTGAAGTCAACATAATATGATCATTATGAAAAGAGGAACAAAATAAAAACATGATCACGAAATTCTAAAACCTATACAATGTGCAAGCCCCAAATCCGTGGCCAATTTAGGATCATTCGGTGACTCGTTTACATGTAAACTAACTTGAAAGCCAAACCGATACGTGACTGTATTAAATTCTGGGCATCTAGCATGATTTCCAGAAGTTATTTAACTCCCTAAACCTGGGAAGGACCAGCCCCAACTAACAATAACAAACCGTGTATTTAAACCATTTAAACTGACACTTTTGTGACCCGTTAAACTAAGAAATGAACCCTGCAACCTACATAACGCTATAACATCTTTTTGCAGCCATAAGGATATTGTTTTTATGATATATAATCTGCTCCAAAAACTATTTTAAGTAAAACATTGCTTTTAAAACCGAACTAGAACCTAAACGAGCCAAAACCGGGCCCGTTAGTGAATATGCAGCAATGGACATCTTTTTAAAACCCATGAAATGTCAAAACAACCTATTTTTCTTTATTATAATAGGCCCTAACTTGTTACTTGACGAAAAGTGAGTTTTTGTTAAAAATATAACGAAAGGGTATTTTTGAAAACCTATTTCTCAAAAACTGATAGTATTAGAATGTTTTTTTTGAAACAGAGGCTGGTGAGTTTAAATGCCTAGATAAAAGCTATGAAATGTTTAAGGGAAAATGTATATACAAAATGGGCCCGTTTGCAAGCTTAAACTCATTGTTTCGTTAAAACTGACAAACGGGCCGACTTTTAAAGACTAAAATGCTTCATAAATACAAAATATATATTTTTCCAGAAAGTTATATTAAAAAAAAACTTTATCATAATGGTATAATACATTTTTGGTAGATACAACATTTCTTTTGTCAAGAATGGTTGTTTAAACGCGAGTTACGGTTGAACCGACATAAACCAAACAAACATTTTTAAAAATACTAGAATATGAGGTTTCTGATTTTCAACAGCAAGTATAAGTGAATAAAACCTTAACTTGAGTATTTACTTAATTTACAATTACTTACCGAGTCTTTAACTTGATTTTTACTAAAATGAATGGTAAACGAACGCACGGGGACCAAGGCCGTACAAACTCAAACTTTCTGAAACATTGGACCTGCAAATAACTTACTTTTATAACATATATAGTTCTGAAAAATGATAAATTTTGATTTCCAGAGTATCTTCTAATATAAACTATTCATTCGAGACATATCATAAAAACCGACAACACCGGTGAAAAACGGTATTGTTAACTTTTCTAATCCTATGATCTTAAATTTCAAACAAAAATCATTAAGCTACTGATATAAATAAATTGTATAGCTTTGATGGTCATACGGTAACCCGAAGCCAATCGAAGGCCCAGACTTTCCGAAAATGGAAACTTTATCGAAACCCAATAACTGAATTGAGCTAAATAAAACTTTTAGTAGTGAACTACAATACCTAACACACAACACTAATATTATATAATTATTTAAGTGTAACTTTCCATAAAAGGAAACTTTATTCACCGGGAACCCAACACATTGAATAACACTTAGAATTGACTAGTACACAGTACCTATACATTTTACATTGTTGTCCAATAACTTATTGTTGATCCATATATATATTAGGCGTTCTTGGTGGTTCTTAGCGTAGTTGCAAGCTCATAGATTGTCTTCATTTACACATATTGCATACGGACTGAGGTGAGTTTCGTGCTGCCCTTTTTACTTAAACTTTTTGGGCTGGATACTTGCTGGTTTTTACTGCTAAATTTTGATCCATATATAACTTTATGGTGTGATATTTATCAAGAGGTGTTTTACTGCTAAATTTTGTCCCAACTTTTACTCAATCATTAGCCCAATGGAATGGGCTGGAGGCTTGTATGGGTAGTACTATTTATCTGCGGATCGTTGCGGCATATAACCTACGTTTTTGATTATTCCTTTTAGCAGGGTGATAGTCCGGGACGGTTTAACTTCTAGTATGAGTTGGGGATACTTATGCTTGTTTCAGGTTTGATTGTGGACTTGATTGATGTGCACCATGCTTTATACTTACATACAGCCAAACTTGCGCGCTTTTATAAATGAACTGTTTTATGTGTATGTGAGCTAAACTCACGAACTCACCAACTTTTTAGTTGACACTTTTTAGCATGTATTCAAGTTCTATGGGGATAACAATTTGGATTAGTTTTGTAATGAGAATGCCTAAGGATAGAGGCGTATGCCGAACATGAATATTGAAGATTAGATGCCAAGAGGATTAGTAGAACCAACCACGGGATTGTAGCAGTGTCAGAGAAGACATAGTTGTGTAGTTACACCTTGTCATAAATACTCAGTGCAAATGTTGTAACTTATTTTTATCAATAATATTCCGCTGCTTATATTTGGTACCAATTTGTCTTTGAAACTCCCAGGCTCCAATTGGCAGGGTGTGACAGATTAGTATCAGAGCCAAAGGTTTCAGCGAATTAGAATTCATTAGAGATTTCTAAGCTTTAACCGAAATGCTTTAAGGATCCCTACTCGCTAAGACTTTGACACTGCAAAAGACCTTGGACAATTAGGAATATTAAAATACTTAAGTTGATCAATAGAACTCTAAGGGTTGGCTATCGGAATTGACTAGTTATATTATTTGGCTTATAGAACTCTAAGACATTATTTAGAGGATTAGCAACTAAGTGATGATCTTATTGATTTGAAAGTGTGCATACATGATAAGCTATTGATTTTCTTATGGGTACTTGTAAGACTTTTATGCACATGTGATTTGTATTATTGTATATAGGGCGCACTATTTTGATTGGACCGAGTTATGCTTGAGATTATATGCCAATGCTAGTGTAGGTTCCCAGCCGGATCTACACAGGAGTATCTCGTAACACGAGGGTGCGGAATCCCCACGTAATACGATACGAGTGTAAGATAAGCAATACGTTAAATAAGTAGGTAAACAAATGAGATAATACTTGAGAACTTGATGTATTTCAATTGCCAACACGTGATGCACAAGATCACTTCAACACGTTCTTGAAAAAACTAACCCTAAAAGCCGAAGTGGAGGTTTAAATAGACCTCGTTAACTTCGCCTACAAGCTAGGAGAAGTTGTCATAACTTTGCTTGATCCCCAAGTTCGCTTATACATACCAGCGAACTTACATAATCAACAGTATTCAACACATAACAAACAAGCTAAACAATTACAGATACAGACAAAACACAAGATACTGAACTACTGACATCATGCACCAACAGACTCCCCCTTGGCAGTAGCTTCATATTCTATCTTCTTTCTCGTGTCTAGTAATCCCAAAAATCTCGTGCCACCCGTCTTCAAGCATGAACGCCCTGTCTTACACAGACAGAGACCACCCTCTGGTACTTCTTGGCTTCATCTTTCCACGCAGGAACGTAGAATATCTTCTTATCGTTTAGTACCTGCGAATCGGCTTGAGACAAATTTACCAAGTGCATGGGATCATACACTCTCAGAATCTCCTGTTCGTCCTCATCTTCCATAACAGCTTCAGTTGTCTGACTATCAACGTACCACCACTTGAGACTCTTTAAAACATCCTTGGGCATCATCTTCATCGGCACTTCTTTCAAACACCGGATCAGCTTATACTTCATCACCATCCAAGGCTTGCCATCAGCCCTCATTCCCCGATCCTTATCTTCAAC